>NC_031976.2:24343998-24568669 GCF_001858045.2 Oreochromis niloticus | reverse complement strand
GCGAAAAAACAAAATTTGTTACCCAACATTTTGTAATGTTGGGTAACAAAGAGTTTATTTAAGCCCATGCCTCAAATTTCTTTGTAATTTGTTAATAGCATGTTCCAAAATAGAGATATTGTGGTATAAAAACACACTCACTCATCAAGGAAGGCATGAAAAGTGGACTTCAGAAATTCATGTCCATCTTTATACTATCTATGGTTTAATCAGAATTTATTTGGAACAAAGAGGACGTATGCCACCTGGAAGCAGGAACGCTTGTTATTTTTTCTCACAGAAGCTGTGTCTAAATCAGTGGCTGCATTGAGAGGCTGTTAAATTCGATGGTCTAGCCTAGCAACTGTGACAGCAGCAGCTACAAAAGTTAATTATAAATTATATTATATATATAAATGATATCTATATTTTTTATTTATTAATTAAAAAGGTCAGTGGTTGAATTTAACACAGCTGTCTCAAATATTGGATCATGTTTCAGAAAAATGAAGGGTAAACCGATGTAGCAGATCAAACAGGAGAGAGGTTATACATGACACATGACATTCTTACAAAATATGATGTAATGTGTATATTAACTTACCCAGAAATATATCAAGCATTTATCTACAGCAGTAATATGCAACACCACATACAGTAGCACCAATATACATCCAATAAACCACCATGTTTCACTTAACTGGAGAAAGAAAACACTATTTTCCCTGACATTATATTTTTAAGTACATTTTCGTGCTAATACCTGCACAGTTTAAGTTTTTGAATTTACAACTTTTTTGCTGACCTTGAAAGACCTCACTACTTATTCTACTGAAACCACCACAATTCCACTTTGATAATAAAATATTTAATATGAACTAAAATTACTATTACTATAATATAATTAAACCCTCATCGAAGCTGTCCACAGTTCCTTTTATATTCCGTCTTTCTGTAAACATCTGTCCTGCAGGATAAACCTTAGTGATTCAGGTTGAGCAGAGAGGTCTTGACAGTCTCTTGGAGCTTCTCAGCAGGCACAGAGACATGGACAGGAGGGCTTTGTATGTATAGTAGCACACAGGGAGTCACTGCTCTGTTAGAAAAATAAAGGTTTCATTTTCCAAAATAAAAACTGCTTTCTTTTTCAGCTGCTCAGCTAAATAAATTTCCAGAAAATGAATCTGAATGCGCATGCATTTGTGGGCTGCAACTGAAGGAGCCTCTGAATTTAGACAGCCTTCATCACCTGACTGTAATGTAATCAACCTTCAATGCAACCTTAGGATTCAGAGGGTTCAGGGACATGGGAAGATGCAAGAATATGTGGAAACTCACCATTTAAAAGGAAATGAACTGCTTTCTCAGAGGAAAAAAGGGGTTGAACAGGAGAGTGACAGAAGATAAGGCGGATTTAAAATTGGATATTGGTAACAGACAGCAAGCTATTATATACTATATATTTCTACTCGTAAGTAAAAGAAAACCTCTGCATTTATAAATGCACAGTAATTTCTTATGTTTGTATCATGCTGCTCAGATATGGGATTGTAATTCAAATTGGCATTCTTAGGACTTTTATTTCTTGGCACAACATTATTGGTGGCTATCTGTAGCGTTCAGACAATGAACGCTACATCTGTGTTTTCTGTTCTTGTATTTAAACATTTCACTGGTAGTGTCAGGCAGGCCAGAAAATGGGACATAACTCAGTAATCTGTAGGAATCTGTGAGGAATGCTAACTATACAAAGAGCCCTTCTTTTTCTAAATTGAGAGTTTATAAACTTACTGTATTTCTTATTATAATATCTTGTTAATCAAATACCAATCTTTGATAAAAAACAGTCAACTTGAAGTATTCTGACTTGTTAGGACTGATGTGACACCAATTGTTTGTTTCACTGTATTTACATTTGTTATTCAGAATGTGTATGAACATAGAATTATTTTTTTTTTTACTTATTACCAGCCATCAAAGATGCTAAACAACTTTAACACAATTCTACTGCTTTTGTCCTTGCAACATGTTCTGTGTGTGGGTGGAAAACCACACAGCACGAGACATGAAGTGTCAAATAGAGCAGAACTGAAAAAAGATTCACTGAGAAGGGGTACTAATGCAAATGCAGAGTAACATTTTCCTCTTTGTACAACAGACAAACTCTTAAAGAATTAATACAACATTACCTGTGACTTCTTGGAGTTTATTAGGGCCCGAGCACGAGAGTGCGAAGGCCCTATTGTATCTGCTCTGTTTATTATTATCATTATTATTATTATTATTAGGGTCCGAGCACAAAAGTGCAAAGGCCCTATTGTATCTGCTCCGTTTATTATCATTATTATGTGTGCCTATGACAAGAGGCACACATATTACTATTCGTCGGATTTATTATTCTTATTATTATGTGTGCCTATGACAAGAGGCACATATTACTATCGTCGGATTTATTATTATTATTTATGTGTGCCTATGCCAAGAGGCACACATATTACTATTCGTCGGATTTATTATCTTACCCGCAGTTTTGAGACAAGCTTCATATATGTTACCTCATTTGTGCGGCCGGATCTGGAATGGTGTGCTATGACTTTTGGTGTTTATGAATTTTATAGTTTTTTAAATATTAATATTTTAGTGAAAATTTTCCCGCGCTCCTCTGCAAACAGTTTTGACATTAGGGTTACATATGTTAGATCATTTGTGCGGCTGGAGCTGGACTATTATGTTATGACTTTTGGTGTTTAACTTTTATAGTTTTTAAATATTAATATTTTAGTGCAAATTTAGGCCAATTCATCTTTTGGCGCCAAATAAACAGACTTCATTTGTGGTGTGTTGGCTCTCTCTAGTGGTATGCCGGAGTGGTACAGCCTGTGTACCCTTATTTGGATTACCGTAATGATGACAATTTCAACGGTGCGCACAGCGTCGCTGCTTTCAGGAGCCCTTGGAATTTTTAAGGTTGCGCAAATCATTCAAAGTTACGGTAATGCTTGGTGGAAAACTCAATATCCCACAATTCATAGCACGCCTCTACAGAGTGAACAATGGCGGCCACCACTTCGTTTATATGTCTTTTATTCGTGTTTCTAGTCACAAAATAAGCTTTTAAGATATTTTCAGGCGAGAATGTAGGTGTGTAAACTTCAAATATCTGCTTGTTTTATCAAGACATCCCATATTTAGCGACAGTGCTCTGACTACGTCGGTCCTGCCTGACAGCTAGCCGGCTACCTAGCTGGCTACCTAGCTAGCTGCCGCACTTGGCTGCAAATGGATAGCGAGGGGACTCTCTCTGTCGTTTCACCTCCCTGGTCTCTCGCAAATGCTCGCATAGAATCGGAGTACAGCTGGATGTGGAAAAAATAACTGAGTTGTTTGGTGGTGGAGCTACAACAGAGGGCAGCTACCACCGGTGTGTGACAGAAAGGACATGCCGCCAACGAGACATATGAGGCCGGGCAGGCGATTGCTAACGCGGTGGTCAATCATGGATCAGGGAAAGCGAAGCAGGAGCGTGAGTGAACTGAATTTCAGGTAAGAAGTTATGAACTGCACTCTATTTGGGTCAGATATAAACCGAGTTTAGGTGTAGTTTATTTAGCAGCAGTTCCCTTATGTGTTGCTGATAGCCGGCTAGCTAGCTAGCGCCGCTAGCATAGTTAGCTCGCGCCGCTAGCAACCCTTCGTGAAAAGCACCCAGGCTTGGCTTATATTGAGGCGGGTGAAACTCGTGTCAGCACCCGTCGCTCTCTATTTGGGTCAGATATAAACCGAGTTTAGGTGTAGTTTATTTAGCAGCAGTTCTCTTATGTGTTGCTGATAGCCGGCTAGCTAGCTAGCGCCGCTAGCATAGTTAGCTCGCGCCGCTAGCAACCCTTCGTGAAAAAGCACCCAGGCTTGGCTTATATTGAGGCGGGTGAAACTCGTGTCAGCACCCGGTCGCTCTCTATTTGGGTCAGATATAACCGAGTTTAGGTGTAATTTATTTTCGTTGACCTTTTACAATCGTAATGCCACGGGAGTTTATATACAGCTGTGTGCGTACTAAGTTACTGACGTTGGACTTTATTTTATTCATTAGGGTTAGTTCATAGAGTTGCCGTACAAACGGAATCGTCCCACATTCAGAGAAAACATTATGATTTATTCTGTCGTTACGAAGCCTCCCCTGTCATTCTCTCGCGTGTTGAAACGTCAATCATGAAACTGATCAATGATCGGCTGTTCGCTCTTATTTATCGCGCTAAACAACAGCAGCACGTTTAAGCTTGATCAGCTGTTGTTAGAATTCTTTTGATTTTAATTTCTAGTATCAGCTGATGTTTGCTGGAGCATGAAGATGAAATCAGGAGATGTCCTTACTGAATCATCAGAGCTGAACTGGTGATGGAGAAACAGGTTTACACTTTAGGTGACATGAATGAGTTGAAGGGAAGTTATGAGTTGTTTCTGAGAGACAAAGACCAAGCTCCTTTTTGTGTAGCTGACAGCTGGTAACTGTGCAGGGGCGGATCTAGCAAAGCTTTTAGGGGGGGGGGGGGGGGGGGAGCTAGGGCATTAACAGAGAAAGGTGGACACAAAGATATACTTTTCTTTCTTACTCTCATATAAAATATTTAGCTTTTATTAAATAGTTATCTGAATCTCACAACCAAAGTTTGTATAATAATACACAGGATTGGCTGTAGACCATTGTTCATAATTCAGAACACTGTGTAAAATAACAAAAAACAAAATGAATGCATGTGTGAAAAGTGGTCTATAATGTAATGCTTCAAAGTGTGTTCATGCAAACATTGTCGGGTCTGCCGTGGTACAATGGGACTTCTGCTCATGAACCTGTGTGCACAGCGTCTGCAAATCGGCGCTGTACAAAGTAACTTCATCTTTACACAAACTGTAAGCTGTCATCTGTGAAGCGTGAGCGGTGTTTGTTTTTACCATAGTTCATGGTGGAGAATGGCTGCTCTTCTGAGTTTTGCTCTCTGTAGCCGTATGAATGGCAAACTACAGTGATTAGCAGCGGCATAGGCACACATAAAATTTCTTCTGAAATTTTCGCTTTCTAGTTATTATTATTATTATTCTCCAGTTTCCGCCTGAAATTTTGCAGCGAATCTCGCCCCGCAGTTTTGAGACAAGCTTCATATATGTTACCTCATTTTGTGCGGCTGGATCAGGAATGGTGTGCTATGACTTTTGGTGTTTATAACTATTATAGTTTTTTAAATATTAATATTTTAGTGAAAATTTTCCCGCGCCTCTCTGCCTAACAGTTTTGACAATAGGGTTACATATGTTAGATCATTTTGTGCGGCTGGAGCTGGACTAGTATGGTATACACTTTTGGTGTTCATGACTTTTATAGTTTTTGAAATATTTAGATTTTAGTGCAAATTTAGGCCAATTTCCATAGAAACAGACTTTATTTGTGGTGGGTTGGCTCTCTCTAGTGGTATACCGGGAGTAGTACGGCCGAAATCTGTATGCTTGTTTTTAAACTCAATATCCCATAATGCATAGCACGCCTCTGCCGAGTTCAACAATGGCGGACACCTCTTCGTTTTAAACGTCTTTTATTCGTGTTTCTAGGTCACAAAATGAACTTTTAAGATATTTTCAGGCGAGAATGTAGGTGTGTAAACTTCAAATATCTGCTCGTTTTGTCAAAACATCCCATATTATATCTGACGATGTTGCCGGCTAACTAGCTAGCGTGGCTAGCGACCCTTCGAGCACCCGGGCTTGCCTTCAGTGAGACTGCTGACCATCACCTGTTCGCTACTTAAATCGCCAACAGACTGTCTTAGGTGGACTTATTTTTCGTTTATATGGGCCGATGATGCTGGTCGATGTGGAAATAATAACTGAGTTGTTTGGTCTTGGCTAACGCGCAGCTACAACAGAGAGCAGCTATCTACCGGTGTGTGTCAGAAAAACATGCGGGAACGAGACATAGGAGGCGGCGAGGGGACCGCCGATCGACCGGTGGTAGATCGTGGATCAGGCAAACCTAAGGCAGGAGCGTGAGGTGAACTGAATTTCAGGTAAGAAGTTATGAATTGCACAGGAGTTTCTATAGAGCTGTGTGCGCGCTAAGTTACTGACGTTGAACTTTATTTTATTCATAACGGTTAGTCCGTAGAGTTGCCGTACAAACTTTTAAGATATTTTCAGGCGAGAATGTAGGTGTGTAAACTTCAAATATCTGCTCGTTTTGTCAAAACATCCCATATTATATCTGACGATGTTGCCGGCTAACTAGCTAGCGTGGCTAGCGACCCTTCGAGCACCCGGGCTTGCCTTCAGTGAGACTGCTGACCATCACCTGTTCGCTCGCCAACAGACTGTCTTAGGTGGACTTATTTTTCGTTTATATGGGCCGATGATGCTGGTCGATGTGGAAATAATAACTGAGTTGTTTGGTCTTGGCTAACGCGCAGCTACAACAGAGAGCAGCTATCTACCGGTGTGTGTCAGAAAAACATGCGGGAACGAGACATAGGAGGCGGCGAGGGGACCGCCGATCGACCGGTGGTAGATCGTGGATCAGGCAAACCTAAGGCAGGAGCGTGAGGTGAACTGAATTTCAGGTAAGAAGTTATGAATTGCACAGGAGTTTCTATAGAGCTGTGTGCGCGCTAAGTTACTGACGTTGAACTTTATTTTATTCATAACGGTTAGTCCGTAGAGTTGCCGTACAAACGGAATCGTCCCACATTCAGAGAAAATATTACAATTTATTCTGTCGTTATGAAGCCTCCCCTGTCATTCTCTGGCCTGTTGCAACTTCAATCGTGAAACTGATCAACGATCGGCTTTTCGCTCTTGTTTATCGCGCTAAACAACAGCAGCACGTTTAAGCTTGATCAGCTGTTGTTAGAATTCATTTGATTTTAATTTTGCGGCTGGTCCAAACCAGGAGATGTCCTTACTGAATCATCAGAGCTGAACTGGTGATGGAGAAACAGGTTTACCCTTTACAGGGCTCGCAAAATCGCTAGCCCGACGTCCCGGGGCTAGCGATTTTTCCAGTCGGGCTACCAAAATCCATCTCAGCCCTGCCCGTCGGGCTATCATGGGAGGGAAAGATATGTCAATGCTTTTGCATTCTTTCGCAAATGTAGCTGAGTAATTATGTCATCGGCATCGATGAGCCACTGTCAATATGTGACACATTGAAATCGCGTTTGAATTTGCGCTTGTTTTTTGCTTTCACTTTCACTTTGCGCTAACTGTGTGTAGAGAGCGACAGCACTAATTGGTAAGTCACAGATTAATTGCACACCACTTCCTCTGACATCGTCTTATCAATCGTTAGCTTACTATCAAACATGACAAGTGAAATCTCCTGCAGCAAGCTTAAACGTGATAGAGGCTGATTACGCAGAGAATTGCTGATCGTTATGTAAATATGCATGTAAGAGCAGATGGATTTAAGCAGGTATTTTAGTTCTGCAGAGCCAAACAAGAGAGGTCAGGGTGAAGAAGGGGCAGCCAAAGAAAAGCCAACCACAAAACGGAAAAGTTATGACAAATCAGACTATGAGGGAAAAAGAAAGCGCAGCTTTATGGTTTCATGGACTAAAGAATTTATGTGGCTGGAATACGACGAGCTAAATAACCTCATGTTCTGCCGGGTGTGTTGTGAGTTTCCCTCGATTTCTGAGTCGACAAGCGCCTTTGTTACTGGGACCAGTCATTTTAAGAAAGACCCCATCAGAACCCATGACAAATGCAAGAAATGCATTATTGCCCAGTCTGCAATATCTTTCCCAGAACAAACACCAATTGCAAAAAGCATACTAAAAATAAACCAAGCATAACAAGAAGTCCTGAAAAATCTGTTTAGAACAGCCTACTATGTTGCAAAGAGTGAACTACCACTGACAAAATTTAGCAGTCTTTGCAAACTTCAAAAAGCAAATGGCCTAGATCTTGGTTGCACTTGCCTCTTACCTGTGATTTCAGTGGAAATGTCAAAAATAAGGATCTGACACAGACTGATTCCTGTTGTACAGTTCTTACAAGTTCATAGAAATTTGTTCAATTAGAACCAAATATTTGAGTTGATGATTGAAATTGTTGTTGTAATTTGTGTTTAAATATTTTTAGATTGATGTTTGTTTCCTTTACAGTATTATACTTTAATGTATAATATTGTAAAGGAAACAAAACATCAATCAAAAAATTGTCCTCTTTTTTTTTTATTCGGGCTACTTAAATTTATTACCAAAAACTGAAGAGTGCCTCCCCGAAGGGCTACCAGGGATTTTGAAATTTTGCGAGCCCTGCTTTAGGTGACATGAATGAGTTGAAGGGAAGTTATGAACTGTTTCTCAGAGACAAATAAACACCCAGCTCCTGTTTTTGTGTAGCTGACAGCTGGTAACTGTGCAGGGGCGGATCTAGCAAAGCTTTTGCCAGGGGGCCAGGTAGGGCATTAACAGGGAAAGGGGGACACAAAGATATACTTTTCTTTCTTACTCTCGTATAAAATATTTAGCTTTTTATTAAATAGTTATCTGCATCTTACAACCAAAGTTTGTATAATAATACACAAGTTTGGCTGTAGACCATTGTTAATCATTTACTGTGTAAAAATAACAAAAAACAAAAGTAAATGCAAAAGTGCATAAATATTTATTTTACTTGTTTGATGTGTGTGGCGGGGCGTGGTCTGCAGTGCCGCTGCAGGGGAGGTGGACCCACGGGCGTAAAGTCTGTGCTCTTTCGGCTGTTTTTTGGGTGTGTGTCGGGCTGTCAGTTGAAAAGCTACAGCCGGCTGTGTGGGTACACCAAGCATGTGTGAAAAGTGGTCCATAACGTAATGCTTCAAAGAGTGTTCATGCAAACATTGTCGGGTCTGCCGTGGTACAATGGGACTTCTGCTCATGAACCTGTGTGCACAGCATCTGCAAATCGGGGCTGTGCAAAGTCACTTCATCTTTACCCAAAACTGTAAGCTGTCATCTGTGAGGCGCGAGCGGTGTTTGTTTTTACCATAGTTCACGGTGGAGAATGGCTGCTCTTCTGAGTTTTGCTCTCTGTAGCCGTATGAATGTCAAACTACACTGATTCGCAGCGGCATAGGCACACATAAAATTTCTTCTGAAATTTTCGCTTTCTAGTTATTATTATTATTATTTTCCTTTTTCCGCCTGAAATTTTGCAGTGTATCTCGACCCGCAGTTTTTGGACAAGCTTCATATATGTTACCTCATTTTGTGCGGCTGGATCTGGAATGGTGTGCTATGACTTTTGGTGTTTATGAATATTATAGTTTTTTAAATATTAATATTTTAGTGAAAATTTTCCCGCGCTCCTCTGCCAAACAGTTTTGACAATAGGGGTACATATGTTACATCATTTTGTGCGGCTGGCGCTGGGCTAGTATGGTGTGACTTTTGGTGTTTATAACTTTTATAGTTTTTGAAATATTTAGATTTTAGTGCAAATTTAGGCCAATTTCTAGGCTCCTGAGAAAGATTCTGCTTTTGGCACCATAGAAACAGACTTCATTTGTGGTGTCTTGGCTCTCTCTAGTGGTATACCGGGAGTAGTACAGCCGAAAAGATTTTATCCTTGTGTTGAAAACTCCATATCCCACAATTCATAGCACGCCTCGACAGAGTGAACAATGGCGGCCACCACTTCGTTTTATATGTCTTTTATTCGTGTTTCTAGGTCACAAAATAAACTTTTAAGATATTTTCAGGCGAGAATGTAGGTGTGTAAACTTCAAATATCTGCTTGTTTTATCAAGACATCCCATATTTAGCGACAGTGCTCTGACGACGTCGGTCCTGCCTGACAGCTAGCCGGCTACCTAGCTAGCTGCCGCACTTGGCTGCAAATGGATAGCGAGGGGACTCTCTCTGTCGTTTCACCTCCCCGGTCTCTCGCAAATGCTCGCACAGAATCGGAGTTACAGCTGGATGTGGAAAAAATAACTGAGTTGTTTGGTGGTGGAGCTATAACGCGGAGCTACAACAGTGGGCAGCTATCCACCGGTGTATGACAGAAAGGACATGCCGCGACCGCCGATCGACCGGTGTTTGCTAACGCGGAGGTCAATCGTGGATCAGGGAAAGCGAAGGCAGGAGCGTGAGGTGAACTGAATTTCAGGTAAGAAGTTATGACCTGCACTCTATTTGGGTCAGATATAAACCGAGTTTAGGTGTAGTTTATTTAGCAGCAGTTCTCTTATGTGTTGCTGATAGCCGGCTAGCTAGCTAGCGCCGCTAGCATAGTTAGCTAGCACCGCTAGCGACCCTTCGTGAAAAAGCACCCAGGCTTGGCTTATATTGAGGCGGGTGAAACTCGTGTCAGCACCCGGTCGCTCGCCGACAGTATGTGTTTTAGCTGGACTTATTTTTCGTTTATATGGACCGATGATTATTTATTTATTCATTTTAGTAACGGTATAAACAGTGAAAGGTGGTGGATTGGCCAGATGTAAACTTCAAATATCTGCTCGTGTTACCAAGACATCCCATATTAGCTCTGATGTTTTCGGTGCCTGCAAAGAGCTAGACAGGTAGCTAGCTAACCCGAGCTGGCTGTCTTTTTGACTCAGGGTCATAGCTGGACTTATTTTTCGTTTTATGAGCCGATGAGGGTTTTTTTTTTAGTAACGGTACAAACAGTGAAAGGCGGTGGATTGTCCAGATGCTGGTCGATGTGGAAAAAATAACTGAGTTGTTTGGTAGTCGCTGACGCGGAGCTACAACCGAGGGCAGCTATCCACCGGTGTGTGTCAGAAAGAACATGCGGGGAACGAGGCGGCGAGGCGACCGCCGATCGACCGGTGGTAGATCGTGGATCAGGGAAACCGAAGGCAGGAGAAGCAGGCGGCTGCCGGTCGGAGCGTGAGGTGAACTGAATTTCAGGTAAGAAGTTATGACCTGCACTCTATTTGGGTCAGATATAAACCGAGTTAGGTGTAGTTATTTTCGTTGTGCTGACTTTTTACAATCAGTTATAATAACTCGTACTGCGTGGTAGCTAGCACGATGGAGTTTCTATACAGCTGTGTGCGCGCTAAGTTACTGATGTTGAACTTTATGACAGCCTCCCCTGTCATTCTCTCGCCTGTTCAAACTTCAGTCATGAAACTGATCAATGATCGGCTTTTCTCTCTTGTTTGTTTATCGCGCTAAACAACAGCAGCACGTTTAAGCTTGATCAGCTGTTGTTAGAATTCATTTGATTTTAATTTCTAGTATCAGCTGATGTTTGCTGGAGCCACAGCTGTAGAAGCGGCTGGTCGAAACCAGGAGATGACCTTACTGAATCATCAGAGCTGAACTGGTGATGGAGAAACAGGTTTACCTTTTTTTAGGTGACATGAATGAGTTGAAGGGAAGTTATGAACTGTTTCTGAGAGAAATAAACACCAAGCTCCTTTTTTTATTTAGCTGACAGCTGGTAACTGTGCAGGGGCGGATCTAGCAAAGCTTTTGCCAGGGGGCCAGGTAGGGCATTAACAGAGAAAGGTGGACACAAAGATATACTTTTCTTTCTTACTCTCATACAGGGAGTGCAGAATTATTAGGCAAGTTGTATTTTTGAGGAATAATTTTATTATTGAACAACAACCATGTTCTCAATGAACCCAAAAAACACATTAATATCAAAGCTGAATGTTTTCGGAAGTAGTTTTTAGTTTGTGTTTAGTTTTAGCTATTTTAGGGGGATATCTGTGTGTGCAGGTGACTATTACTGTGCATAATTATTAGGCAACTTAACAAAAAACAAATATATACCCATTTCAATTATTTATTTTTACCAGTGAAACCAATATAACATCTCCACATTCACAAATATACATTTCTGACATTCAAAAACAAAACAAAAACAAATCAGCGACCAATATAGCCACCTTTCTTTGCAAGGACGCTCAAAAGCCTGCCATCCATGGATTCTGTCAGTGTTTTGATCTGTTCACCATCAACATTGCATGCAGCAGCAACCACAGCCTCCCAGACACTGTTCAGAGAGGTGTACTGTTTTCCCTCCTTGTAAATCTCACATTTGATGATGGACCACAGGTTCTCAATGGGGTTCAGATCAGGTGAACAAGGAGGCCATGTCATTAGTTTTTCCTTCTTTTATACCCTTTCTTGTCAGCCACGCTGTGGAGTACTTGGACGCGTGTGATGGAGCATTGTCCTGCATGAAAATCATGTTTTCTTGAAGGATGCAGACTTCTTCCTGTACCACTGCTTGAAGAAGGTGTCTTCCAGAAACTGGCAGTAGGACTGGGAGTTGAGCTTGACTCCATCCTCAACCCGAAAAGGCCCCACAAGCTCATCTTTGATGATACCAGCCCAAACCAGTACTCCACCTCCACCTTGCTGGCGTCTGAGTCGGACTGGAGCTCTCTGCCCTTTACCAATCCAGCCACGGGCCCATCCATCTGGCCCATCAAGACTCACTCTCATTTCATCAGTCCATAAAACCTTAGAAAAATCAGTCTTGAGATATTTCTTGGCCCAGTCTTGACGTTTCAGCTTGTGTGTCTTGTTCAGTGGTGGTCGTCTTTCAGCCTTTCTTACCTTGGCCGTGTCTCTGAGTATTGCACACCTTGTGCTTTTGGGCACTCCAGTGATGTTGCAGCTCTGAAATATGGCCAAACTGGTGGCAAGTGGCATCTTGGCAGCTGCACGCTTGACTTTTCTCAGTTCATGGGCAGTTATTTTGCGCCTTGGTTTTTCCACACGCTTCTTGCGACCCTGTTGACTATTTTGAATGAAACGCTTGATTGTTCGATGATCACGCTTCAGAAGCTTTGCAATTTTAAGACTGCTGCATCCCTCTGCAAGATATCTCACTATTTTTGACTTTTCTGAGCCTGTCAAGTCCTTCTTTTGACCCATTTTGCCAAAGGAAAGGAAGTTGCCTAATAATTATGCACACCTGATATAGGGTGTTGATGTCATTAGACCACACCCCTTCTCATTACAGAGATGCACATCACCTAATATGCTTAATTGGTAGTAGGCTTTCGAGCCTATACAGCTTGGAGTAAGACAACATGCATGAAGAGGATGATGTGGACAAAATACTGATTTGCCTAATAATTCTGCACTCCCTGTAAACACCAAGCTCCTTTTTTTGTGTAGCTGACAGCTGGTAACTGTGCAGGGGCGGATCTAGCAAAGCTTTTGCCAGGGGGCCAGGTAGGGCATTAACAGAGAAAGGTGGACATAAAGATATACTTTTCTTTCTTACTCTCATATAAAATATTTAGCTTTTATTAAATAGTTATCTGAATCTCACAACCAAAGTTTGTATAATAATACACAAGATTGGCTGTAGACCATTGTTCATAATTCAGAACACTGTGTAGAAATAACAAAAAACAAAAAGTGAATGCATGTGTGAAAAGTGGTCTATAATGTAATGCTTCAAAGCGTGTTCATGCAAACATTGTCGGGTCTGCCGTGGTACAATGGGACTTCTCATGAACCTGTGTGCACAGCGTCTGCAAATCGGCGCTGTACGAAGTAACTTCATCTTTACACAAAACTGTAAGCTGTCATCTGTGAAGCGTGAGCGGTGTTTGTTTTTACCATAGTTCATGGTGGAGAATGGCTGCTCTTCTGAGTTTTCTGTCTGTAGCCGTATGAATGGCAACTACAGTGATTAGCAGCGGCATAGGCACACATAAAATTTCTTCTGAAATTTTCGCTTTCTAGTTATTATTATTATTATTATTATTATTCTCCAGTTTCCGCCTGAAATTTTGCAGCGAATCTCGCCCGCAGTTTTGAGACAAGCTTCATATATGTTACCTCATTTTGTGCGGCCGGATCTGGAATGGTGTGCTATGACTTTTGGTGTTTATGAATTTTATAGTTTTTTAAATATTAATATTTTAGTGAAAATTTTCCCGCGCTCCTCTGCCAACAGTTTTGACATTAGGGTTACATATGTTAGATCATTTTGTGCGGCTGGAGCTGGACTATTATGTCATGACTTTTGGTGTTATACTTTTATAGTTTTTTAAATATTAATATTTTAGTGCAAATTTAGGCCAATTCATCTTTTGGCGCCAAATAAACAGACTTCATTTGTGGTGTTTGGCTCTCTCTAGTGGTATGCCGGGAGTGGTACAGCCTGTGTACCCTTATTTGGATTACCGTAATGATGACAATTTCAACGGTGCGCACAGCGTCGCTGCTTTCAGGAGCCATTGGAATTTTTAAGGTTGCGCAAATCATTCAAAAGTTACGGTAATGCTTGGTGGAAAACTCAATATCCCACAATTCATAGCACGCCTCTACAGAGTGAACAATGGCGGCCACCACTTCGTTTTATATGTCTTTTATTCGTGTTTCTAGGTCACAAAATAAGCTTTTAAGATATTTTCAGGCGAGAATGTAGGTGTGTAAACTTCAAATATCTGCTTGTTTTATCAAGACATCCCATATTTAGCGACAGTGCTCTGACTACGTCGGTCCTGCCTGACAGCTAGGCTACTAGCTGGCTACCTAGCTAGCTGCCGCGCTTGGCTGCAAATGGATAGCGAGGGGACTCTCTCTGTCGTTTCACCTCCCGGTCTCTCGCAAATGCTCGCATAGAATCGAGTTACAGCTGGATGTGGAAAAATAACTGAGTTGTTTGGTGGTGGAGCTACAACAGAGGGCAGCTACCCACCGGTGTGTGACAGAAAGGACATGCCGCCAACGAGACATATGAGGCCGGGCAGGCGATTGCTAACGCGGTGGTCAATCATGGATCAGGGAAAGCGAAGGCAGGAGCGTGAGGTGAACTGAATTTCAGGTAAGAAGTTATGAACTGCACTCTATTTGGGTCAGATATAAACCGAGTTTAGGTGTAGTTTATTTAGCAGCAGTTCTCTTATGTGTTGCTGATAGCCGGCTAGCTAGCTAGCGCCGCTAGCATAGTTAGCTCGCGCCGCTAGCAACCCTTCGTGAAAAAGCACCCAGGCTTGGCTTATATTGAGGCGGGTGAAACTCGTGTCAGCACCCGGTCGCTCTCTATTTGGGTCAGATATAAACCGAGTTTAGGTGTAGTTTATTTAGCAGCAGTTCTCTTATGTGTTGCTGATAGCCGGCTAGCTAGCTAGCGCCGCTAGCATAGTTAGCTCGCGCCGCTAGCAACCCTTCGTGAAAAAGCACCCAGGCTTGGCTTATATTGAGGCGGGTGAAACTCGTGTCAGCACCCGGTCGCTCTCTATTTGGGTCAGATATAAACCGAGTTTAGGTGTAATTTATTTTCGTTGACCTTTTACAATCGTAATGCCACGGGAGTTTATATACAGCTGTGTGCGTACTAAGTTACTGACGTTGGACTTTATTTTATTCATTAGGGTTAGTTCATAGAGTTGCCGTGCCGTACAAACGGAATCGTCCCACATTCAGAGAAAACATTATGATTTATTCTGTCGTTACGAAGCCTCCCCTGTCATTCTCTCGCGTGTTGAAACGTCAATCATGAAACTGATCAATGATCGGCTGTTCGCTCTTATTTATCGCGCTAAACAACAGCAGCACGTTTAAGCTTGATCAGCTGTTGTTAGAATTCTTTTGATTTTAATTTCTAGTATCAGCTGATGTTTGCTGGAGCATGAAGATGAAATCAGGAGATGTCCTTACTGAATCATCAGAGCTGAACTGGTGATGGAGAAACAGGTTTACACTTTAGGTGACATGAATGAGTTGAAGGGAAGTTATGAGTTGTTTCTGAGAGACAAAGACCAAGCTCCTTTTTTGTGTAGCTGACAGCTGGTAACTGTGCAGGGGCGGATCTAGCAAAGCTTTTAGGGGGGGGGGAGCTAGGGCATTAACAGAGAAAGGTGGACACAAAGATATACTTTTCTTTCTTACTCTCATATAAATATTTAGCTTTTATTAAATAGTTATCTGAATCTCACAACCAAAGTTTGTATAATAATACACAGGATTGGCTGTAGACCATTGTTCATAATTCAGAACACTGTGTAAAAATAACAAAAAACAAAAAGTGAATGCATGTGTGAAAAGTGGTCTATAATGTAATGCTTCAAAGTGTGTTCATGCAAACATTGTCGGGTCTGCCGTGGTACAATGGGACTTCTGCTCATGAACCTGTGTGCACAGCGTCTGCAAATCGGCGCTGTACAAAGTAACTTCATCTTTACACAAAACTGTAAGCTGTCATCTGTGAAGCGTGAGCGGTGTTTGTTTTTACCATAGTTCATGGTGGAGAATGGCTGCTCTTCTGAGTTTTGCTCTCTGTAGCCGTATGAATGGCAAACTACAGTGATTAGCAGCGGCATAGGCACACATAAAATTTCTTCTGAAATTTTCGCTTTCTAGTTATTATTATTATTCTCCAGTTTCCGCCTGAAATTTTGCAGCGAATCTCGCCCCGCAGTTTTGAGACAAGCTTCATATATGTTACCTCATTTTGTGCGGCCGGATCTGGAATGGTGTGCTATGACTTTTGGTCTTTATGAATTTTATAGTTTTTAAATATTAATATTTTAGTGAAAATTTTCCCGCGCTCCTCTGCCGAACAGTTTTGACATTAGGGTTACATATGTTAGATCATTTTGTGCGGCTGGAGCTGGACTATTATGTCATGACTTTTGGTGTTCATGACTTTTATAGTTTTTTAAATATTAATATTTTAGTGCAAATTTAGGCCAATTCATCTTTTGGCGCCAAATAAACAGACTTCATTTGCGGTGTGTTGGCTCTCTCTAGTGGTATGCCGGGAGTGGTACAGCCTGTCTACCCTTATTTGGATTACCGTAATGATGACAATTTCAACGGTGCGCACAGCGTCGCTGCTTTCAGGAGCCATTGGAATTTTTAAGGTTGCGCAAATCATTCAAAAGTTACGGTAATGCTTGGTGGAAAACTCAATATCCCACAATTCATAGCACGCCTCTACAGAGTGAACAATGGCAGCCACCACTTCGTTTTATATGTCTTTTATTCGTGTTTCTAGGTCACAAAATAAGCTTTTAAGATATTTTCAGGCGAGAATGTAGGTGTGTAAACTTCAAATATCTGCTTGTTTTATCAAGACATCCCATATTTAGCGACAGTGCTCTGACTACGTCGGTCCTGCCTGACAGCTAGCTGGCTACCTAGCTAGCTGCCGCACTTGGCTGCAAATGGATAGCGAGGGGACTCTCTGTAGTTTCACCTCCCCGGTCTCTCGCAAATGCTCGCATAGAATCAGAGTTACAGCTGGATGTGGAAAAATAACTGAGTTGTTTGGTGGTGGAGCTACAACAGAGGGCAGCTACCCACCGGTGTGTGACAGAAAGGATATGCCGCCAACGAGACATATGAGGCCGGGCAGGCGATTGCTAACGCGGTGGTCAATCATGGATCAGGGAAAGCGAAGGCAGGAGCGTGAGGTGAACTGAATTTCAGGTAAGAAGTTATGAACTGCACTCTATTTGGGTCAGATATAAACCGAGTTTAGGTGTAGTTTATTTAGCAGCAGTTCTCTTATGTGTTGCTGATAGCCGGCTAGCTAGCTAGCGCCGCTAGCATAGTTAGCTCGCGCCGCTAGCAACCCTTCGTGAAAAAGCACCCAGGCTTGGCTTATATTGAGGCGGGTGAAACTCGTGTCAGCACCCGGTCGCTCTCTATTTGGGTCAGATATAAACCGAGTTTAGGTGTAGTTTCTTTAGCAGCAGTTTTCTTATGTGTTGCTGATAGCCGGCTAGCTAGCTAGCGCCGCTAGCATAGTTAGCTCGCGCCGCTAGCAACCCTTCGTGAAAAAGCACCCAGGCTTGGCTTATATTGAGGCGGGTGAAACTCGTGTCAGCACCCGGTCGCTCTCTATTTGGGTCAGATATAAACCGAGTTTAGGTGTAGTTTATTTAGCAGCAGTTCTCTTATGTGTTGCTGATAGCCGGCTAGCTAGCTAGCGCCGCTAGCATAGTTAGCTCGCGCCGCTAGCAACCCTTCGTGAAAAAGCACCCAGGCTTGGCTTATATTGAGGCGGGTGAAACTCGTGTCAGCACCCGGTCGCTCTCTATTTGGGTCAGATATAAACCGAGTTTAGGTGTAATTTATTTTCGTTGACCTTTTACAATCGTAATGCCACGGGAGTTTATATACAGCTGTGTGCGCACTAAGTTACTGACGTTGGACTTTATTTTATTCATTAGGGTTAGTTCATAGAGTTGCCGTGCCGTACAAACGGAATCGTCCCACATTCAGAGAAAACATTATGATTTATTCTGTCGTTACGAAGCCTCCCCTGTCATTCTCTCGCGTGTTGAAACGTCAACCATGAAACTGATCAATGATCGGCTGTTCGCTCTTATTTATCGCGCTAAACAACAGCAGCACGTTTAAGCTTGATCAGCTGTTGTTAGAATTCTTTTGATTTTAATTTCTAGTATCAGCTGATGTTTGCTGGAGCATGAAGATGAAATCAGGAGATGTCCTTACTGAATCATCAGAGCTGAACTGGTGATGGAGAAACAGGTTTACACTTTAGGTGACATGAATGAGTTGAAGGGAAGTTATGAGTTGTTTCTGAGAGACAAAGACCAAGCTCCTTTTTTGTGTAGCTGACAGCTGGTAACTGTGCAGGGGCGGATCTAGCAAAGCTTTTAGGGGGGGGGGGAGCTAGGGCATTAACAGAGAAAGGTGGACACAAAGATATACTTTTCTTTCTTACTCTCATATAAAATATTTAGCTTTTATTAAATAGTTATCTGAATCTCACAACCAAAGTTTGTATAATAATACACAGGATTGCCTGTAGACCATTGTTCATAATTCAGAACACTGTGTAAAAATAACAAAAACAAAAAGTGAATGCATGTGTGAAAAGTGGTCTATAATGTAATGCTTCAAAGTGTGTTCATGCAAACATTGTCGGGTCTGCCGTGGTACAATGGGACTTCTGCTCATGAACCTGTGTGCACAGCGTCTGCAAATCGGCGCTGTACAAAGTAACTTCATCTTTACACAAAACTGTAAGCTGTCATCTGTGAAGCGTGAGCGGTGTTTGTTTTTACCATAGTTCATGGTGGAGAATGGCTGCTCTTCTGAGTTTTGCTCTCTGTAGCCGTATGAATGGCAAACTACAGTGATTAGCAGCGGCATAGGCACACATAAAATTTCTTCTGAAATTTTCGCTTTCTAGTTATTATTATTATTTTCCTTTTTCCGCCTGAAATTTTGCAGTGTATCTCGACCCGCAGTTTTGAGACAAGCTTCATATATGTTACCTCATTTTGTGCGGCTGGATCTGGAATGGTGTGCTATGACTTTTGGTGTTTATGAATTTTATAGTTTTTTAAATATTAATATTTTAGTGAAAATTTTCCCGCGCTCCTCTGCCAAACAGCTTTGACAATAGGGTTACATATGTTACATCATTTTGTGCGGCTGAAGCTGGACTAGTATGGTCTGACTTTTGGTGTTTATAACTTTTATAGTTTTTGAAATATTTAGATTTTAGTGCAAATTTGGGCCAATTCATCTTTTGGCGCCAAATAAACAGACTTCATTTGTGGTGTGTTGGCTCTCTCTAGTGGTATGCCGGGAGTGGTACAGCCTGTCTACCCTTATTTGGATTACCGTAATGATGACAATTTCAACGGTGCGCACAGCGTCGCTGCTTTCAGGAGCCATTGGAATTTTTAAGGTTGCGCAAATCATTCAAAAGTTACGGTAATGCTTGGTGGAAAACTCAATATCCCACAATTCATAGCACGCCTCTACAGAGTGAACAATGGCGGCCACCACTTCGTTTTATATGTCTTTTATTCGTGTTTCTAGGTCACAAAATAAGCTTTTAAGATATTTTCAGGCGAGAATGTAGGTGTGTAAACTTCAAATATCTGCTTGTTTTATCAAGACATCCCATATTTAGCGACAGTGCTCTGACGACGTCGGTCCTGCCTGACAGCTAGCCGGCTACCTAGCTAGCTGCCGCACTTGGCTGCAAATGGATAGCGAGGGGACTCTCTCTCTCTCGCTAGCTAGCACGACGGGAGTTTATATACAGCTGTGTGCGCGCTAAGTTACTGACGTTGGACTTTATTTTATTCATAATGGTTAGTTCGTAGAGTTGCCGTACAAACGGAATCGTGCCACATTCACAGAAAATATTATGATTTATTCTGTCGTTACGAAGCCTCCCCTGTCATTCTCTGCCTGTTGCAACTTCAATCATGAAACTGATCAATGATCGGCTTTTCGCTCTTGTTTGTTTATCGCCTAAACAACAGCTGCACGTTTAAGCTTGATCAGCTGTTGTTAGAATTCATTTGCTTCTAATTTCTAGTATCAGCTGATGTCGATGTGGAAAAAAATAACTGAGTTGTTTGGCGGTGGAGCTACAACAGAGGGCAGCTATCCACCGGTGTGTGACAGAAAGGACATGCCGCGAACGAGACATAAAAGGCGGTGAGGCTACCGCCGATCGACCGGTGTTTGCTAACGCGGAGGTCAATCGTGGATCAGGGAAAGCGAAGGCAGGAGCGTGAGGTGAACTGAATTTCAGGTAAGAAGTTATGACCTGCACTCTATTTGGGTCAGATATAAACCGAGTTTAGGTGTAGTTTATTTAGCAGCAGTTCTCTTATGTGTTGCTGATAGCCGGCTAGCTAGCTAGCGCCGCTAGCATAGTTAGCTAGCGCCGCTAGCAACCCTTGGTGAAAAAGCACCCAGGCTTGGCTTATATTGAGGCGGGTGAAACTCGTGTCAGCACCCGGTCGCTCTCTATTTGGGTCAGATATAAACCGAGTTTAGGTGTAGTTTATTTAGCAGCAGTTCTCTTATGTGTTGCTGATAGCCGGCTAGCTAGCTAGCGCCGCTAGCATAGTTAGCTCGCGCCGCTAGCAACCCTTCGTGAAAAAGCACCCAGGCTTGGCTTATATTGAGGCGGGTGAAACTCGTGTCAGCACCCGGTCGCTCTCTATTTGGGTCAGATATAAACCGAGTTTAGGTGTAATTTATTTTCGTTGACCTTTTACAATCGTAATGCCACGGGAGTTTATATACAGCTGTGTGCGCACTAAGTTACTGACGTTGGACTTTATTTTATTCATTAGGGTTAGTTCATAGAGTTGCCGTGCTGTACAAACGGAATCGTCCCACATTCAGAGAAAACATTATGATTTATTCTGTCGTTACGAAGCCTCCCCTGTCATTCTCTCGCGTGTTGAAACGTCAATCATGAAACTGATCAATGATCGGCTGTTCGCTCTTATTTATCGCGCTAAACAACAGCAGCACGTTTAAGCTTGATCAGCTGTTGTTAGAATTCTTTTGATTTTAATTTCTAGTATCAGCTGATGTTTGCTGGAGCATGAAGATGAAATCAGGAGATGTCCTTACTGAATCATCAGAGCTGAACTGGTGATGGAGAAACAGGTTTACACTTTAGGTGACATGAATGAGTTGAAGGGAAGTTATGAGTTGTTTCTGAGAGACAAAGACCAAGCTCCTTTTTTGTGTAGCTGACAGCTGGTAACTGTGCAGGGGCGGATCTAGCAAAGCTTTTAGGGGGGGGCATTAACAGAGAAAGGTGGACACAAAGATATACTTTTCTTTCTTACTCTCATATAAAATATTTAGCTTTTATTAAATAGTTATCTGAATCTCACAACCAAAGTTTGTATAATAATACACAGGATTGGCTGTAGACCAGGGGTGGGCAATTCCAGGCCCCGAGGGCCGGTGTCCCTGCAGGTTTTAGATGTGTCCTTGAACCAACACAGCTGATTTAAATGGCTAAATTAGCTCCTCAACATATCCTGTTCTCCAAAGGCCTGATAACGAACTAATCATGTGATTCAGGTGTGTTGACCCAAGGTGAGATCTAAAACCTGCAGGACACCGGCCCTCGGGGCCTGGAATTGCCCACCCCTGCTGTAGACCATTGTTCATAATTCAGAACACTGTGTAAAAATAACAAAAAACAAAAAGTGAATGCATGTGTGAAAAGTGGTCTATAATGTAATGCTTCAAAGTGTGTTCATGCAAACATTGTCGGGTCTGCCGTGGTACAATGGGACTTCTGCTCATGAACCTGTGTGCACAGCGTCTGCAAATCGGCGCTGTACAAAGTAACTTCATCTTTACACAAAACTGTAAGCTGTCATCTGTGAAGCGTGAGCGGTGTTTGTTTTTACCATAGTTCATGGTGGAGAATGGCTGCTCTTCTGAGTTTTGCTCTCTGTAGCCGTATGAATGGCAAACTACAGTGATTAGCAGCGGCATAGGCACACATAAAATTTCTTCTGAAATTTTCGCTTTCTAGTCTTTATTTATCCTTTTCCAGATCGATCATCAGGATGTGCTCCTGGTTGCATCGCTGGAATAGTAATCGCTTGTTGTTTCATCGTCACTGCAGCTGTTGGTGGAGGGTACTACATTTATAAGAAAAGGTAAGAGAAGAATTTATTTGAAATATCACTGGAAAAACATGTTTCTTCTTTAAATATACATAATTAGTGTAATCATACACCGAAGAAAAGAGCATGTTGGATTTAGTTCATTCAATAGTGGACACTGGTTGCACACAATTGTTTTTCCTTTGCAGAAGCTTAAACAACTTAGTTAAATCAACACAACTTATTCATATCCAATAAACCTGTGCATTTTGTGTTGATAAAACGTGATTGGAACATGTTTAGATGAAGTAGGTTGAGCTCTTGGAATATCTTAATCCTTCACAATTTTGTCATTTTATTCCAACGCTATTCAATAACTATTACCCCGATACTACTTGGTCACATACTACATGTTGTCTTCTATTACGAAATAATTACATCATGTTCAACAAAGTCTAGAGTCTGGTTAACATAAAAATTGAATGGATTTACAACAACTACCATCCTCCTATCTTCATCCGGGTTGTAGGGGGGTTGGGGCATAACCCCGAAGTTATAGGTTAAAAGGCAGGGTACACCCTGAACAGCCCACCACATAGAGACAAACAACCATTTGCACTCATATTCATGGGCAATTTGGAATCACCAGTTAACCTAACTCTAATTGCATGACTTTTAACTGTGGGAGGAAACCAGAGAGAACCCACTGCAAACTAGCCAAGGACTGAACCCAGGATCTTCTTGCTGTGAGGCAACAGTGCTAGCCACCACACCATTAAACCACAATAAACAGTGAGAGGATACACGTGGTGTGTGTGTGTAGTTGTCTGCCTTTTATAACTCTGGTAATTTTCCTGCAGTTTGAAATCTCATGTGATCTTGTGAATTTCATGAGTCCAGCAACTGACCACTCTTACTAGATTCTATCATGTCATCTCAGCAATAACAAATTAAGCTGCTGAATTTCATACAGATCCTACATGATTTAATTACATTCACCATAGAAACATGAAATTATTTTGTTCAAATTACTAGTTAGAATTCGTAAATGTAACAACCACCCAATGTCGACTGAGAGGCGACTGCTTGACTGCTCGCGCTTTGGATCGAACCACGATCCGAAGCGCGTGAGATGAAATCATGTGTGGTATCATGAGATTTAACATTGCTATATTATTGACTTATTGAACAATTTAATATACTCACTCTGCATATCATATAGTATCGACACTATTTGTTACACTTAACTTTAAAGCATGAGGCAATTGTGTTGAATACGCGCAAGATGCTTACATAAATCCAAGATGGACAATCCTTTCTTTTTTTCAGTGTAGAAAAATGTCTAGAATTCAGTGGTACAATTCAACAAATGGTTCCTATTGTTAAAATAGACACTTGCTAACATTCTGTTTCTGCTGGTCTCAGAGTAATCATGAAGGAGAATAAATTCTTTTCACTGCTTGTTTATGTTAATCGTGCAAAATAAACATATTCATCATAAATACTGGAATTTCTTGTTAAATTCAAATATAACATTAGAGTTACAGTTTTGTGTTGCATCTATTGCATGACCACATTTTAATAATGCTTCATTTCTAATATTTAGATTCAACAAAAATCCTCAGAAACAAAATGCAGGTATGTTATTTTTTTCTTTTTTAAATCTAAAGTCACCTTACACATTTGTTATAGCAAAATAAAGAAATTAGAGAATTATTGTTTTAATGGATTCCTACATGCACTGTAACAAATCTTTGCTTTCTTAGAACAAGAAGAAAATATGTATGAGAACATTTCCATATATGACAAGAAAATATAAATACAAACTCAGTGATGACCTTTACTTTTCAAGGCAAGTTTAACATTTATTATCACTGTTATTTAAGAAGGAACAGTTTTGATAATTAACAAGAATATTTTCCTTTTTCTGTAGATTTTTTGAAGTCTTCACCTGCTGCAGGAGGAGTAACATTGTAATTTTTGTTGGTTTGTTAAACAAGATATGTTAAGATGTTTTAACTAATAGATTATTACTCTGCATGTAAAATAAATCTGCTGGAGCCACTCGCCTAGTTTGGGAGTCATTGCACCTAGTGCTCTGATTACCACTGGTATTTCTCAAGCTTCTCGTGTTCCTTCTTTCTGATGGTGCTGTCATTGGGAATTGCTACATCTATCACTACAGTCTTCTTCTGTTTGTCTACCACCACTATGTCCAGTTGGTTAGCCACCACCATTTTGTCCGTCTGTATGTGGAAGTCCCCCGGCCTCCTTCCTTCCACTTAGTGTACAGCCTCAGGGTGCTGGACTTGGGGTGAAACCCTCCATGCATGGTCAGGAGCTTTCTTGTCTTGATGTCAGTGGCTTCTCCTTTGGCCAGCTTATTATCCCAGCAGGGTGCCTGATCACGGGCAGGGCGTAGGTGTTGATAGCCCGGATCTTGTTCTTACCCTTCAGCTGACTTCTCAGGACTTGCCTGACCCTCTGCAGGTACTTCGTGGTTGCAGCTTTCCTAGCAGCCTCTTCATGATTCCCATTCGCCTGCGGGATCCCCAGGTACTTGTAGCTGTCCTCTGTGTCTGCAATGTTGCCTTCTGGTAGTTCAGTCCCCTCAGTTCTGACTACCTTCCCTCTCTTTGTTATTATCCGACTACATTTCTCCAGTCCGAACGACATTCCAGTGTCATTGCTGTATATCCCGGTGGTGTGGATCAGTGAATCGATGTCTCGTTCACTCTTGGCATACAGCTTGATGTCATCCATGTACAGGAGGTGGCTGACAACTGCTCCATTCTGTAGTCTGTATCTGTAGCCAGTCTTGTCAATGATCTCACTGAGGGGATTCAGGCCGATGCAAAACAGCAGTGGGGACAGAGCATCTCCTTGGTAGATCCCGCACTTGATGGTGACTTGTGCTATGGGCTTGAGGTTGGCCTCTAGTGTTGTACGCCACATCCCCATTGAGTTCCTGATGAAGGCTCTTAGGGTCCTGTTGATCTTGTACACTTCTAGGCATTCCAGGATCCAGGTGTGGGGCATTGAGTCATAGGCCTTCTTGTAATCAATCCAGGCAGTGCACAGGTTGGTCAGTCAGGTCTTGCAGTCTCGGCTGATTGTTCGGTCTACCAGTAGCTGGTGTTTTGCGCCTCAGGTGTTCTTGCCCATCCCTTTCTGTGCCCCGCTCATGTATCAAGCCATGTGCCTGTTCATCTATTATGTTTTATTGTTCAGCACTTTGGTCAGCCTTATGTGTTTTTAAAGTGCTATATAAATAAACGATGATGATGATGATGATGATGATGATCTTAGCTGCTATGATGCCTGACAGGAGCTTCCATCTGGTGCTGAGGCAGGTTATTGGTCGGTAGTTGGAGGGGAGCGGTCCCTTTGGTCAGTCATTCTGGGTGTCTCTCGTCAACTAGCAGCTGGTTCATTTGTGCTGCCAGACGCTCATGGAGTGCAGTCAACTTCTTTAGCCAGTAGGCGTGAACCATGTCGGGGCCTGGTGCTGTCCAACTCTTCATATTGGAGACCCTTTCTTGGATGTCTGCCACTGTGATGGTTACTGGACCCTGTTCAGGGAGGTAGCTGTGGTCTGCCCTCAGATCCACTAGCCACTGAGCATTGCTGTTATGGGTTGCGTCCTTCTCCCATATGCTCTTTCAGTATTTCTCAGTCTCCAGCCCTGGGGGTGCTGTTCTCATATTGTTCCCCTGCCACTGAGTGTACACCTTAGCTGGTTCTGTATATATAAAACAACCAACACATCACATTTGTGTCCCTTGTTTTATTTAAACTTATTACTCATCAGTTACCAAATGTGGTTCTGTAATTACATGAATTTGCAGATAACTGAAATTCAGTTTGAAATTATAGTATTTACAGTTACATATTTATTTAAATTTATTTAAAGTGGAAATTTTTTTTTTTAAACTTTAATTAAAACTGGTAACAGGAGTTTGTTAGTTTATGATTTTACTCATTACTCTGATCTGATTTTACTCCTCTTTGTGTCGCAGTTGCTTTGCATGTGAATTGATAGCATTCGCAATTTTTAGCCATAAACCTGTGTTGTTTATGTGTTTTGGATTTTTTTTAAAATTCAATAAAATACATCACTCTTTCTCTTGTATTTTAATAAGAGTGAAGATTTAACATTGGATGGACCCCACAGGATTTTCTGGTTTTTAAGTGGGCCACAGTACTGCTGACTTTGGGAATGGCTCTACCTACATGTTATAAAAGGTCTCAATGATTAAATAAAACCGGAATCTGATACTTTTGTTTTATACACTGCAACATGTGGATTTTCTGTGGTTTTGAGGGCAGGATGGTGACTAAAGACATTGAGGAAAGTGGTAAAGCTGTGTATAATATTTAATTGCCCCTGAGGTTCTACAGTAGTTTCTGCAAACTGTAAACCGCTTAGTGAAAGTGTGGTCACAAAAAAAGTTCAGAATTGGATGTTGCAGTTTTCAGTCTGTCTATGTTTTATATTAATGATGTAAATCATGCTTCTGTTGTTCTTTAGTCTATCTTTTTTTTTTTTTTTTTGATATGAAATTCCTTGAATAACAGAAGCTTAGCCTAATGTGGACGTTCTTAAAACTTTGGCAGCAAATTTTTACTGAACCCTTAAATGTATAAAACAAGGTGATCGATAGGACTATAAAAGCCACTGAAATGATACAAAGAAATGGGCTGAAGGTTTTATAGGCACTGATAAGACCTTACAGTGTGCAAAGGATGAAAGTCCAACCATAAAACTCAGAGTCAGCCTAATGAGCCATTATGTTCAGTGACTCTCTTTGTTTTGCATATGTAATGTTTGGGAGTTTTAGGGCGATTCATCAGTACTGGAGAATTATGGATGTGTTATTGGGAGTTTCTCACTTAACAGAATGCAGTGCATCACGTTTATAAGATTCTTTGTCTCGACCTCAAGAGACAGAGCTGATTTAACACAGTCCTCCTCCTTGTGTAGTGTATATAACTGTTAAACTGCCAAATAGCTAAATGAAATGCTGTAGCAGATTAGCTGGTGATGTTGGGCTACATGTTTTTTGGTGGTTTTTGAGTGATCACTTTAATAATATTTCACAGTGCTCCAACCTCTGACTGTAGCGCATTGTGTTCTGCGTCAAAGGCACCGGGCAGTGCAAAACCAAAGGCAAAGGCACCTGCGGGATTTCACCTATCGCAGGTTATCTTTAGAACATAACTCCTGCGATAAACGAGGGACCACTGTACTTCTTTTTAATCACACAAAAATGAGAAAGGGTAGAAACTTTAATCAGGCAGCTGATCATCTTAATTTAAACAACTTATAGATTTCAGGCAACTGTTTGGCTGAGTCCTCACATCATTATTCAATTCAGTTTTATTTATATAGTCCCAAATCACCACAAAAGTCGCCTCAAAGCGCTTTATATTGTAAGGTAGACCCTTCAATAAGAAAAACATAAAATCTTATGACCCCCTATGAGCAAGCACTTTGGTGACAGTGGGAAGGAAAAACTCCCTTTTAACAGGAAGAAACCTCCGGCAGAACCAGGCTAAGGGAGGGGGGGCGACCATCTGCTGCGGGGTGAGAGAAGGAAGACAGGGTAAAAGAAGAGAGTGTGTGCTGTGGAAGAGAGTCAGAGAATAATAACAAGTATGATTCAATGCAGAGAGGTCGATTAACACATAGTTAGTGTGAAAGGTTACTGAAGAAGAAATACCCAACAAATACTGCTGTCCTGTAATTGTATGAATGTGTCAATGAAGGTAGAAACTCTTACCCTGGGCTTAGACGATAATTTAATGTCTCAGGGAATTCATATCACAGCACAAGTACCAGCACTGGTGCAGATAATCTGTTATTATTACTCTGTTTTATCAAATGCGTTAGCCATTTGAAAAGTTGGTAGCCATTTTTACAACTACTGCCTCTTGCAAGACAATATATTTTTCATGACAACTACTAATTTAGATTTTTGATTTTGTCAAGTCATACTTGTCTGGCCTTGTAGAAATCAACTTTAGAAATGGGAAATTCCTCAGAAGGTTGGTGTGGGAAACAGTCTTATTATCATCTCCTGGGTGGACTCCTGGCTCCACTCGTTGCTTATCGAAAGAAGCTGTTTGACCAAAGTGTAAAGGTTGGGGTGGTGGCTGTGGCTCGGGATGTGGCGTGATTGTCTATGATGGTCAGTGGTTGGCTCTTACAGTCCACAAACACTGGCCACAAATGCTATCTGTAGATTAGCATTATTTAGCTAACAGACTCAAAATCATACATGTAGAGTTTGCTTGTTAGTGGGTTTATTTTTTAACAAGCAGCAGCAGCTCAGAGTTCTGGTTACCCTGCAAACTGTCAGTGAATATTTGCAAATGTTGTTGTTTCCATTTGTGTCCCTTTTATATGAATGTGATCAGGAACTCATTGTCTTAAATCTCACTTGTGTCCCTAACAGTTTTAGCAGTTTAATAGAGCTCAATTCATTTTTTTTATGTGAATTAGAAGCAGGAACTTTACATAAAACATGGAATTTAAACTTTAAAATGAATTTAAAATGTAATGTTATGATTAATCAAATTGCTTGGGATTTGTCAACAGCAAGAACAGAATGAGGAAATGAAAGTTTACCATATAAATCTGTTAATGATTAATAATAATAAATAAACCTTTGTGAACAACTTGATTACTTCCTTGTTCTGCCTTCATATTCTGTAACATCGTGCCGTTCATGTATCATGAAATCATAAAAGGAAAAGTCAAAGAGGGAAAGACCACATTTTGAAATGGAAATGGCTCTGATGTACTTCATCATTCTCGTGATCTTATCAGGTGAGCACCTCATCATACATTAGATAACATTTATTTTTCATTCATTTTCATTTTTCTCACACATTTATTTGCAAACAGATAAACAGTGACAGGTAGAAAGTTTAGTCAGTTGTTAATCTTACAAACTATAACAACTTCTGGGTTCAGATCATTGTTTGTCTGAGCCTTCTTCACACCATGGTTTATCTTTTCCAGCCGTCTTATACCTCATTTATACACTGAAGATTGAAACAACATCTGCAAAAAAATAGGCCAGAGCATCTTTGATTATGGCTATAGATGTATCTCCTCTGTAACACTACTCTGTCCTCCGGATGCATTTTAAGAATTGAAACAGCCTTCAGCAGTACTGACACTGAAATGCGGGTCACAGTCCAGAGGACTAAATTAAAGACCTCATCAATTAAAGAAATGAGAAAAGCCTTTGGTCAGGTTGTTCTTGAGTCAATCACTCCTTCTTCTCAAGTTTTTACAGTTTCTCTTATGTGTTCTGCATTTCCCTGTTTTCTTAGATTTGTCAGTGTTTTTAGTTTGGGGGGGGCGGGATTTTAAATAAAAACAACGACTTCAGCATCATTCAGTGATTTATTCTCCTTCATATTGAACATTATAGAACAATTTTTCACTACCTGCTTTCTCTTATGGGGGGAAAAAATCAGCCAGTTTCTTATATTGCAATTTTCCCATTAAATTCTCCCTCAAACAAATAATAATAATAAATCTCCTCTAGGTTTGACTGAAGGATCTGGTGTGTTGCCTGATGGTCCTCTGAATGCAGCTGTAGGAGAGACGGTGATGTTCACTACAACACTGACTCCAACAGAGAAACCGTTTACATCTGTGAACTGGAATGTTAATTTCTCTACGCCTATAATATTCGTAACTAACTCAGAAAACACTATTGGACCTGAGTATGAAGGCAGGATCACTTTCTTCCCATCTACTGCGTCTTTGGAGCTCAGGAGTCTCACTCTGAATGACACTGGAGAATACTTTGTTAACATTGTACAAGATGGAACATTCCTGAATGGCCGTACTACTCTGGTGATATACGGTGAGCAGATGTCGAAATCCAACAACCTAATTGCATTTGTATTATTTAAACAAGTTTACGTTAAATTAACATGTAAAAAAATTGTATGTAATTATTAGTGCATGTTTCTTACATCTGTACTCACTGCAATAATGCACACTGGCAATAATTTGTGTCATTATTAAGATTGTGGTATTAAAGATTTTACAAAGTGGCTGTAAGAAACTGAATGTCTTATTTAAAGGTAGTATTGAACACCATATTGTAAGGAACGGGCTGAAGACTCAATTTGTCTTAATTATTCTGTTCAGAATAGTCACTTAAATGGAGTAGATGTTGTAAATTACGCAAATTAAATTTTTTCGGTGTTTTGACTGGTACAGTACTTCATTAAAGGTTTTATCGATAATTTTATTATTGCTATTGTTTCTTTTTAGATTGGTTATATAATAAATACCCCTTTTCATGACATGGTTTATTTTAATGCTGATTTTCTATTGTTGATGCCAACAATGAAACTATTCTGTTTTTCTTTCACAGAGAAAGTCTCCAATGTGTTGGTAACTTCCAGCAGCACAGACTTGGTTGAGTTCAGTGGTTCTGTCTCTCTGTCCTGCTCTGCCTCTGGATCCTCTCTCTCTTTCCTCTGGTTGAACGGCAGCTCTGAGGTTACAACAAGTGACAGAGTTCAGCTCACTGATGGAGGCTCCAGTCTGACTATAATCACTGTGACCCGCTCTGACCAGGGACCATTCAGGTGTAGTGTGTCCAATCCTGTCAGTATTGGTACCAGTGATCCAGTAAACCTCTCCATCAGCTGTGAGTTACTACTTAGAAACTCATTAAAGTGAAAATGTTTGCTTGCAAACATCAGAGAAAGATCAGATTATTGCTTCAGTTTAGTAAGAAGGATAAAACTTGATAAACATATTTTTCAGTCTAATCAACTCCATTGTAAAACTATGACAGTTTACATCACACAGTGTGTTATTCTATTTATTTACACTGGATAGAGATTTATTTAATGTTGGGAAAAAATAACAGGTACTGAAGTTGAAATGAGCTACACAAATTCACAAAAAATGCTAAATATACCTTTACTTTTCATACTGTGACACTTTTTTTCTTTTACCTTTACCTTTAGATGGTCCAGAAAATATAAATTTGATATTATCTCCACCACAAGGATACTTTGCTGTAGGGTCAGACATCAGCCTCACCTGCTCAGTTGGATCCAGACTTCCTGCCCAGTTTAAGTGGTTTCTGAATGGAGATCAGCTGCCTGATACTGGATCAGAGCTCAGACTGATGAATGTTCAGATGAGTCAGAGTGGAAACTACAGCTGTCAGGCCTTTAACAGCAAAACTCTGAGATCTCAAACATCTCAGCCTTCAGCCATCACTGTGCTGGGTAAGTGTAATTTATTAGTACTGGCTAAGATGGAAATAAAAGGTTTTCTACATACAGTGTTGATGTTTGTCAAATAGATGTCACAATCTCCCTGTATCTACAGTAATTTCTACTTTCTCTTGTAAAATCTTTGTTTCATTGAAACTGCCATGACATATCATTTTACATTAGATTGGTTGATCATGCAGGAACATTTGAGATTACAAAAGGTTATCTTAATGAATGTTTTCATATTATCATGATTCAACAGACAATTATCGCTAATTTCAGTTGCCTTCAACTCAGTGGTGCTTTTTGTTCCTTTTTGCTGTTATTCAGATCATCATTTAGGTTTTACACCTCAAAGCTGGAACTTTTGGTTTACTACCACTGATTGCATAAAAACTGGATATAGCAGGCCAGTTTTCATTAAGTGAAATTTTTTTCATCTTAAACAAACAGTGCACTTCCTGTTGAGAATCATGTTGGTGGGAAGCTTATGTTCAAAACAAATGGTCAGTTTTTAAATTGCTGCTCAATAGAGCATATGCTTCTGTGTAACCTGTGGATTACAAAAGAAAAATGAAATAAAAACTGAAAAGGTAGTCCAACAAGAAAACTAGAACAGATAAGAGTTAAGAGAATGGTAAGCTGCATATGTATACCTGAGTGTCTACAGATGAGGTTAAAAGGTACTTTCCTGATTCTTTGAAACCTTTTTTTAAAAGCTGTAATTAAAAAGTTGTCTGTATTTATCCTTGTCTGCCTGTCATTAGTCATCTGCTGGCAAATTCATACATCATTAAGACGAAGATTGAAAAAAACATTAGCAAAGCCTTAAAATAGCTGTTAAATTGTTAAATAGCTTATTCTAAGATACCAGACATTTTTAACAACAGTGTACATATCTTGTCTTTAAAGGTGAAGTTATGTGAAAAATGTTCTAAAAAAAAGTCATGTATATTTTTGTGCACTATTAGTTGGACATATGACTTGATTTTATTGTTACTCATTAATCAGTTTGATCTCATGTCTCTACAGTTTCCTTAAATCCTGCGTTTTTTGTTCTGTTTTAGTATCATTATTTTTGATTTTACAGCTGGACTCTTTCATTTCACCATCTCTGCTCTCAGTGTATAATTTTTGCTTGTGTTATGCAATTACTTTTGATCAAATCTAAATTTTTCTTCTTTCTTAAACATTTATTTTTGGCAAACAGAGAAAATATCAGGTTCTTCTGTCAAACCATCAACAAACCTGCCAGTTGAGGGAACCTCTGTCAACTTAACCTGTGAGGCTTCTGGCTCAGTCTTTACAAGAAACTGGATGAAGGATGGCTCCTACCTGACTCCGACTGACAACATGATCCTTTCTGACAATAACAGAGTGTTGACCTTTAACACTGTGAATAGGAAAGACAATGGAGAATATTTTTGCCAGATCAGCAACCCCATCAGCAGTGATGAAGCTAAATACATCATGATTGCTAACTGTAAGTAACGGCCTAATCAGTTTACATCAATTGTTCATGCATACAGTAAAATAATGTTGAATTTTGAAGGACACTATTGATATAATATATAGCCATGAATTGCAGAATTTTAATTCAAAAGTAATGAACACATTTATTATTTTTGCCCGTTTTTTCAGATGGACCAGAAAATGTTCAAATCAAAGGTCCAAATAAGATAAATATCAAAGGCACCTTAAAACTGACCTGCTCTGCTGAGTCCACACCGTCTGCCAGATTCACCTGGTTCTTTAATGGTACAGAGATACTCACCAACTCAGCTGAGTACATTAAAGAAGAAGTTGAATTATCTGACAGTGGCAACTACATCTGTCAGGCATGGAATAATATAACAGAGAGAACATCATCATCAGCGGTGCATGGACTGACTGTAACAGGTATGTGCTTGTGCTGATACTCTTTTATGTTGTGTATACATGATACTAATGATAGTTTAACACTCAGTATCTTTAACTGAACATAATAACACAACAGTTGTTTCTAATACCTAACACTTAATATCCAACTAGCCACTAAATGTTTGCAACATCTCAGTTCCCACATAGTGCATCCACCATTTCTCCAAACTTGAGTTTCATTTCACTGCTTCTTTACAACAGCAATACAAAGTAAACTTTTTTATAATAAGCATTGGGATTTTTTGTTGAACTCAAATATAACACACATGTTTGGTATTACTGTTTTGTGTTGCATCTAAGTGCAAGACCACAATTTAATAATGCTTCTTTTCTGTTGTTTAGATTTCACAAAAGTCATCTGAAAAAAAATACAGGTATGTATCTTTTATAACCCTAAAGTCACTCTGCATATCTCTTTTAGCAAAATAAAGAAATTAGCGAATCAAACTTATTGTATTTATGAATAATTATGTGCACTGTAGCATCATAGTTTTCTAAGAACAAGGAGAAAGTATGTATGGGGACATTTCCATTTCTATGACAAGAAAATGTAACATATAAACCCAGTGATCAGATTTCCTTTCTAAGGTTAGTTTAAATATATTAGTAATGTTTATTAAGAGGTAAAAACTTTACAAACACCAAGATTTCTTTTTATCTGTAGAAAAAATTATTCTAACCAAATGTTTACTTTAATCAGATGTCCTGCAGACGACACATTTATGAAGTCTTCACCTGCTGCAGGAGGAGGACAGTTATCATTTTTGTTGGTTTGATATTGTATAATTTCTGATAAGATTTAAGAAAATGTTTTGTCTTATAAATTATTTGTTTGCACAAATAAAAATGACTATTTTCTCTGTCATAAGTTTTTAATTTTTATTGCTCTATATAAAGCTCCATACATGTAGCCTCTAGTTGTATATTTGGAGTTTTTCCATCAACTTCTCATTTACCTACTACATCTTATTAAAGGTTTCAATAATGAAATAAAACTTTTGGAACTGATACTTCCATGTCATAAGCTGCAACATGGTGCAGGGTGGTGACTAAAGACTGAGGAAAAGTGATGCGGCTGTGTTTCACTGAACTTAATATTATCATGGATATTTAACTGAGGTTTCTACAGTAAAAATTAGTCAAAATTGGATACAAGTACAGAAACTGACATATGTAAATTTTTTGCTCTGTTTGAATAGCAAAGGTCTAAATCATACTTGTGTGCACGTGTTATGTTTATTGGTTAATTCACAGTAGCACAAAAAGTCAAACACAACACAAATACCCACATATGACTGTAGTTTTTAAAGTGGTCATATTAGGACAAATAAAGATGTACGTAGTCAATATTTGTTTAAATTTCATATTTAAATACATTTAATAATGTAACCTTGTTGTTTCCTCTTTTTTAAATGAACATTCAAACAGTTGTGGACACAGTCATATTTATCCAGCTCATTGTTTTCATAATTGTCTCCATCAGCTGGTAAACCTGGTAGCTGATGTTTGCGTTCCTTTTTTTCTGCAGTAAACTCAGTGAAGGTGTCGTCACAAAAAAGTTGTGAGCTGGATGTTGTATTAGTGCTTCTGTTTACTTGTTTCTCATTTTTAAAAACAGAAGCATAGCCTTAATTGGCTTTTTTTAACAGAATTGTGGCAGTAGTTTTCACTGAACACCTTCAATTTCTAAAATAAGGTGATCAGTAGATTCTTACCAGTAAAAATGAAATGGTATAAAATAGGCTAATGGTTTTATAGCCACTGATAAAACCTTGCAATGTGCAAAAGATTAGAGTCCAACCATCAAACCCAAAGTCTATCTCAGGACTCATTTATTACTGGAAAAACACTGGCAACTAATACATCCTTACTCATTAACTGATCATTGACCTTTGCATGCCACCTTGTGGCAGAAGCTGTGCAGTCCTTAGAGCAGTGATTCCCAAAGTGTGAGCTGCAGTAATAACAAAAATTCTGTATGAAATTACTCACAAGTATATATTTATATTAATATATTTATTTATTAAAACTGGCACTAGTAGATGGTCAGTTTGTGATATTATTCATTATTCTGACCCAGATTTACTGCTCTTGTGTTCCAGTGGCACTTAGGCTACACACTGGCCTTAACACTTGATTGGCAAATGATTGTGTAGAATTAACAATTCATAGCCAACAGCCTGTGCTGTTGATGTTTTTTTTTTTTGTCATTTTTTTTTCTAAGACATTTTGAGGGAGATACTTGTGGTTTTTTATGAATTACTCATTAACACTCACTTATTAACTTATACGCCTTATATACCATATACACGTACACATTACACACATTTAGGTTCTCCTAATGTTATCAAACATTTTTTGCCCAACCATATACACACTCCACACCCCTGAGCCCATACACTTGGTTGGGTCATTTTCTCCATTACAGTTCTAACATTCAACAAACATAAAGGAATACCAAAAATCTTTGTGTTTCTCTTTACAAAAAACACATAAGGCATAAATGAGCATTACAAAGGAAGACACATTTAATTTAAGTCTGTTGGGTATTCAGTTTAATTTGACTCTGATTGATTACCAGGGCTGCCAGGACGAGTTGGCCCAGTGTGATACAGTGTCCCGTGGTCTTGATTACAGAGACAGGGATGGTTGCAGAGTTACCCTTTTAAAAGTGAAAGGTGTCTTTAAATGTGTAGCCCCTCAGGTAGGTCAGTATTCTGTCTGGGGCAAGACAATGTTACAGTGTCTTTTTCATTCTGTGTGTGTGCACAGCATCTCACTGTGGTGATTTTACCTGGGTGCAAAACAACCTTATCTTTGCCTGTCCTCACCAACGTCCCCTCACTAGACCGGTGCATTAGCTGGAGAAAAGTTTTTACAGTTAATTAGTCAATATTAAAAGCACTACTTACAACCTCAGAACCATGCTGTTTTCATTGACAACCTCACACTGGGATCACTAAACACCAATTTTTGTGGGGAAATCACAATACAGCTTTGCTACTTTCATTATTATTATTTTACATTTGTGTATGTGCATGTGTGCAAGCAAATGCAGCTTCACCATAAATGCAGTGGAACAAATATTTCTGAGAGATGCGAGTTTCCGAACCACCAAACACAAACACAAAAAAAGACAGATCCAAAATGTAGAGTTTTAACAGACATGTTCTTCTAAGTATTACTTTGAAGTCACAGGTAGTGTGTTTGGTTTGTGGGGAGCAGATTGCTACTTGAATCACAATTATGAGACAAACCACACAGAAAAATACAAGAACTTGATTTGTGCGAAGGAGAAAAAGGACATCTGAACCTTTACTATAATCAACCTTTAAACATCACAGGGTGATGTAGGGAGCAGCCAAGACCAGCTTTGTGATTTTACACAAAATCACATAAAACAGTACGCCATTCTATGATGGAGGATTTATCAAACAGTTTTTGGTGGTCTCTGCCTTTTTTTTAAATACGCCCTGAGAAAAAAGAAGGATTTTCAGAGTGTGCCCCCTACAGGTGAACTATAAAAAGACAGTTCAAGGATAATTTGGAGCTTTTCCTTGCAGACAATTTTCACTTTTTCCCTTGGCACTGGACAAGAGTTGTGATGTCATGAAAATGCACATTTTGTTCACAGTTGTTTAGAAAAAATCAGATTCAGTTTATTGGTGCGGCCCTCCAAAGTATTCCCAGTTTTAGTGTGTGCCAATGTTTTTTTTCTGCCAATCATAGTCATGCTAAATAAATAAATAAATCTATAAATCCTTTATTTATTACTTTATTTTTACATAATACACAGGAGAGTAACATTTAATTGAAATACAGTGACTACAGTCCAGAAAATAAACATCTATTTTTTTTTATTATTTTTTTAAAGCTGACGGGCATACCACATGATGAAATTTCGTGTTGTCAGCCGAGATGCCGTGGAGACCAAACTGAGCCTCCACGTGGACGAACCATGACGAGGGGTCGTGGTGCCAGAAGTCCGGCAACTGGAGCGCCAAACACAAACAAACACAACAGAACCCCTCCTCCAAGTTTGGGTGTGAGTGGAGCCCTCTAGTGGGTCGCCACAATAGCTTCCTATAATATTGTCATCGTCTGCTGTAGTATTTTGTAAAATATTTGTGCATTAGAGGGCCAGTTTGAATTTTCTTTGGCAATAGACGTGTATCTTTTAACTTCCAGTCTAACTAGTCACTGAAGTTCAGGTTATTGAATAAGCAGCTGCACTTCACAAACTTCGGTTTCCCCTGAGATGCAGTAACAGTGGTTGCTGGTGCTGTTCACATTTGTGTGCATGAAACTTACATTAATTTAATTTTTTTAAGTGCGTGTTTTCTTTTGTTTGTTTGATTTATGTTCTGCAGCTCAATGAAATTCCGTGAACTGTAAAAAAAAAAAAAAAAAAAAAAAAGTCAGAATGAAATGGGGAAATGACAGTATAACATAATGATGTGTTAATGTTTAACAAATACAGTTACTTACGATAAATCTTTCAGGTATAAACAAATTTGCTTCCTTAAGCTAGCTTCATAATATCCAGTTGTTGATGCACTGGAATCAGCAAAGCAAAAGACAAAGAGTGAAAGACGCCACTTTAGAAATGGAAACAGCTCTGATACACCTCATCATTCTTGGGGTCATCTCAGGTCAGCTTTCACAGCTTAACACACCTTTTTCCTGTTTTTCCTGTTGTTGTTTTCAAGTTATTTAGCATAATTAGTTAATGTATAGTATAGATTATGCTGACATACCTATTAAGCAAATATGATAAGTTAACAGAAGCAGTTCAAGCACAGCGTAACACCCAAAAAGCTAATGTTTTACTTCCTCATTTTCCTATTGATGTAGACTGGAACTAATTTGTTTGACTAAGATTTATTCTGCAGTGATTGTGAGATATCTGCCAAATACTTCTGGATATTATTTAATCAAACACAAAATGAATATTCTACTTTGATAATATGTATTGTATTGTAATGTAATTGTAATTGGCTTGACAGTTATAAGAAGCAGGATTATACAGTGACGATATATAAGACAGGAGCAAATAGAAGATGTGTCATGGTCTTTGCAATTATTGTAATTATAGTTTCTGTAATAATCCTTAATTTTTCATCTTTGTTTTCACTGTTTTTTATGTTGGTTGTTTGTCCCTCTTTCAGTTTACTTTCTATTTTCTTTAACTTAGTTCCTCATGTGACTTTTAGTGTTTTACTCTGCGTTGTCCTATTCACTGCCCACAGTAGTGAGGAGTTAAAGCAACAGTTATCACTTTTAAGCTGTGTGAATTAAATATGACATGTTATGCCCCAACTACAGTTGTAATTTATGTTCTCAGCTATAACAATGTAAATTACATTTTTAATATTAAGGGACACGTTTTATTAAATTTAAATGGTACAATGTGACAAAATATACAGTACTTTATTTTTTATCCCACACACAGAAACAGTGAAGGCAAAAATTTAGACATGTGCATAATCATATTAAAGGACTAAAATAATTTCTGGATATAAATAGCTGTTTAAATACTCCTCACACCGTGGTTTTCATATCCCAGCTGGCACACCTCTTTCATAGGTTGAAGGTAAATATTTAGTTAAAGGGTAAAAATGTGTAGGTGCTCTGGCAAACCTCTTACCTCCATTTTACTTTTTAGAATCTGAGACATGTTGTACAAAGATGGATTTCAGATCAGGGCTACGAAGAAGCACAGTATGGAGAGAAAGTTTTTTTGTCATGTTTTAACTCTGTTGTTCAGAATTTTCAGTTTCTCCTTTTTGCTCCATATGTTTTTAATTTTTTGAAGGTTAAAGGATTTTAGTTTTGTAGGGAATTGAAGTGTGTTTTTGTTTGCCTCACCATTAATCAGTCTACTTTTTCGAAATAAATAAATAAGTAAAAGGAAAAGCACTACATTTGATTTCAAAAGAAAAAACAAATTTATTTTTTGCAATAATTATAGAAAATCTTCAAACAACTACTTTCGCTTATCATCAAAGTCATGGCAGTTTCCAATGCTGCTATGTGCTCATTAAATTCCTTCACACAAAAAAAATGTCTCCTCTAGGTTTGAGTGAAGGATCTGGTGTGTTGCCTGATGGTCCTCTGAATGCAGCTGTAGGAGAAACTGTGATGTTCACTACAACACTGACTCCAACAGAAACACCATTTCTGTCTGTGGTCTGGGTTTTTGGTTCTAAGAATATAATAACCTCAAGTACTGCAAACATAACTGGAGCCGGGTATGAAGGCAGGATCACCCTCTTCCCATCTACTGGATCTCTGGAGCTCAGGAGTCTGACTGTGAATGACATTGGAGAATACACAGTTCGCATTTCACCAGCTGGTGAACCAGCAAAGACAGGAAGAACCAGACTGGAGATTTATGGTAAGCAGGTGCTGAAATCCAACAACAAATTTTTCAAACATCCATTTTTGAAAAAATTAAAGGGCTGTTTTATTATATAATGTATTCTCTAACAAATATTTTAAAGAAGTTTATTTGTGATTTTGAGTTCATTTCTCCATGTGGGTGTGTCTGAGATAATAAACGCCTTTTATAGATTCAGCATTTTATTAGCTACTTGAAAACAAAAGGTAACAGATTTAGACTAAGTTTCAGAATAAAACCAGGTTTATTATAGTTTGCTGATTGTTCTAAATCATCGATTTTTCGGAAATGGACTTGAAACATTTTTATTTAACTTTTTATCGTAGTTTTGAGCTAAAATAAAGATGTCATATATTTCAGTTCTTTTATACTATGCGAACAACAAATATATGTCATTTTTATATGTATTTTACACACAAGCAATATTTAAGAGTGTAGTGAAGTAATGTGATTACACAATATTATTTTCAAACTTTAATTTCTGAATTAAATTACTTTAATAATCTGAATCTGAATGTAATTTTTTACATGATGGCAATGAAATGATGTATCAGTGAAATTATATTCTCCTATTTCACTGGAACAACTTAAATCATTCAGTATTCACTCTTGCACATACTCTTCTTAATTTATGAACATGAATTATATTTTGTATTTTTAAAAATAAATCAAAACAAATAGTCTAATGATTGTAAGTGTAATGACTTGTAAGTGTCTTTCTGTCTGTCTATATTGTTGTATATGTTTTTTGGTGTACATGTGTCTCTTTTAAATGAGAACCAGATCTCTAGGAAACTAGCTTTTCGAATAAATGAGTTAATAATAATAATAATTTGGCCAAATAAAATGATTAACATGAGCCATGACAGCTCATTGTGAAATGCATTGTTATTTTCTGACCCTCTGTGATGATGTGAGATGATGGTCACTATAAAAACATTATTTTTCTTCCACAGAGCGAGTCTCCAATATAAGTGTAACATCCAGCAGCACAGACTTGACTGAGTTTAATAGCTCTGTCTCTCTGTCCTGCTCTGCCTCTGGATCCGCCCTCTCTTTCCTCTGGCTGAACGGCAGTTCTGTGGTTACAGAAAGTGACAGAGTTCATCTCACTGATGGAGGCTCCAGTGTGGTTATAAACGTGACCCGTTTTGATCAGGGATCATTCAGGTGTCGCGTGGCCAATCCTGTCAGTAATGGTGCCAGTGAGCCAGTAAATCTGAACATCAATTGTGAGTTATTCACCCAAATTCTCAGCGACTTATCTTAAAATGTATATATGCAGATATAGAGAGTTTAAATTATAATCCCTGCCAGGAGCATTAATTTTTCGCACAGTAAACATTTTCTCTGTTCCCTCTATATTTAGATGGCCCAGAAAATACAAATGTGGTTGCATCACCATCACAACAATATTATACAACAGGCTCAGACATCAACCTCACCTGTTCAGTTGAATCCAGACCTCCTGCCCAGTTTCAGTGGTTTCTGAATGGAGATCAGCTGCCTGATAATGGATCAGAGTTCAGACTGATGGATGTTCGGATGAGTCAGAGTGGAAACTACAGCTGTGAGACTTTTAACAGTATAACTCTGATATCTCAAAAATCTCAACACTCAGTCATCTCTGTAATCGGTGAGTTGGGATCAGGTTTTCTTCATATAACAGTGCAGTTTGTCAAAAAGTGTATAAATTTATTACCTGTACCTATAATAATTTTTAAAGGCTAGTGTTTTATCAAGTGACTGAAAGCTTTTCATTCATTGACTAAACTATAACTATTTTAAGAAGTTCTCCAGCATAAACAGTGATCATGTGTTTACATCACTGCAAATACATCTTTCTCAAGCTCATTTCATTTTATTTAATATGCAGCTCATCAAGCCATGTTCTGTATTGACTTTATTGTATTGGCAAACAGACGAAGTATCTAAAACCTTTGTGAAATGTGCCATTACAGATTTCTGTTGAAAAAAATTTTTTTTAATTATTATTTTTATTTAAGCCCCCTCAGACCCATCATCTGGATGTACTGCTGGTTGCATCACTGGAATTGTAATTGCATGTTTTGTCATCGTTGCTGCAGCTGCTGGTGGAGGATATTACATTAATAAGAAAAAGTAAGAGCAAATTTGATGATTAATAGTTGTTAACATGTCAAAGTTTTATAAGGAGAGTTCGGTAACTCTTATTGAAACTACTTATTGAAACTAAAAATGGCAATTCTTTGATCATACTTAGAGTCAAAAACAGATTTTGAACATACAAAATTATTGTAATTTTACTACTGGTTTTATTTTTCTTTGAGTTACAGTTTGGCTAAACATAATTTTTTTTTTTTTTTTAAATTGTCAGATATTAAGAAATTGAATAAAAAGTTTGTTTTTGTCAGTATTAAAAAGAGAATTTTTATTATAAACATTATTTTGTTGTTTTTTTTATTCATGAAACTGAAATATAGCAGATAGTTCATGGTACAGTTTTGTGTTTCATCAACAAGTGTGGCCACATTTTCACAATGTCTCATTTCTAATGTTTAGAAACCCAAAACCCAGTATGATAAAAAATACAGGTATGTGATATTTTGACTTAAAGACGGTCTGTACTGTAATATAATTTTAATAGTGAAATGAAAAAGAAGACGATGGAAAATCATTGTGCCTAATCTTTTTTTTCTAGAAATTGAAGAAAATGTGTATGAGAACATGTCAGAGACAAGGAAATAGGAACTCTGTCATCATATTTTTAGGTAAGTGTTTTATAATTATCATTCATAAGTGAAAATGAATAATTTACAAATTTTAAAAGAACATCTTTTTCCCCCATTTAAACAGTTATTCCTGTTTTCATCCATCAACGACTGACCACTTATAGCATACCAATAATAAATTCAGCCACTGTTTTCTACAGTCATCATTCTACTGTTTATTTTTTCTACAAAACATTTCTGAACTCTTTATCTGCTGCAGGAGTAGAAAAGTGATAATTTTTACTGGTTAGATAATGGAGACATATCAAGATGTCCTCGAAATTATTAGTATTATATCAGTAAGAATATATTTCTCTGTCATGTGTTTTGGATTTTTTAGCTGCTGTATTTTTAAAGCTCTGTTTAGCATGTACTTCAGCCTTTTATTGTTTACTTTAATTGTGATTTAAAAAGCATTAGTGCAACCAGACACAGCTGTGCCTTTGGATTTTGCATCAGTGCATCACCTATAAATGTAATTAAGTGAGTGTGCAAATGAATCTGAACCTAAATGTTATAGAAAGCTTGACATTAAACATGCTGCCTTCATGTGATGCATCTGTTGTTATGCAGGCACGATTATGACTGAAGACAAAAGCTGTGTAGAACATAGACTGTTTTATGACTACTGCTTTTATAAAACCCTCGTCTCCTCAGTTGCCAGATGTTTACAGGTTGCATTTAAAAGAAGATGCTACACAGAGCTCAACGTGGCCTTGTCCCATGTTTTTTCATGCACTGCTGCCATCAAAAAATGTAAAATGTCTTAGTTTGAACATTTAATGTTTTCTATATGCTGTTGTAAATAAAATATGGCTTTATGAGATTTGGAATCATTTGATTCTATTTTTATTTATTATACATGCAAGTCTTATATTTATTTTACACAACAACCAAACTTTTGAACCTGGAGTTTTAAGTTTAGAAAGAACAGACTGGATTTTAAATAGCCATAAACAAGACATACTGGTCCCACCTCTGTCATGTACAGTTAAATAAGTCTGCTAACAAAAGCATGTGAGTTATCTTAACTGGTGATTCCAGATCTGCTGTGGGTGTGTGATTGTAAATGGTTACACACAGAGAGCATACGACATATTCTGAACAAGTGGAAATATGGTTCCCATTACCCAGATTTGGATAAGTGGCTAAAAAAAATAAAATCAAATAAAAAAAATGGATAGGTGCATTTGTCTAATAAAGAATTTATAAGGTAGAAGTTATTCTATCAAGCTGCATTTACCTGTAAAGTCAGATGGGGACTGTAATTTAAACTCAAAGTATATAATTAGATTGGACCAATTTTCTATTTCAGCATGTGACTAAATGAATCCAGCAAAAGGGTCGTACTTATTAACCGTGTGCCTGCAAAATATGGAAATAACTGCAGAATCCTTACACTGACATAGTAAATGTTTCAAGGATATTATCAAGTGTTTCTTGTTCTAAATTAGTCAAAGGAGCACTTTAAACCTCAGAAATGTGTTCAGAAGTTGTATGTCATAACATTTGGTGCTTGTCTCCACTTTTGAAAGATTTTTACACTTGACTACGGCACAATAAGAAAACAGCAGCTGTTGGAGAAATTATAAGTGTTTGATCTCTAGTCTAAAAACATCTTTAATATTTAATCTAATAACCTTTTTTCCCATACACTGACCTCTTTATTTATCTAAAAAAAAAAAAAGTCAAGTAGTTGCTGTGTGATTTAGTAACATAAAATAAGAAATATGTTATTTATCCCATATTCAGGATTTTTTTAAGGTGCTGTTTACTTTTATTTGCATTTACTTTTATGAAAAAAAGTAAAATAAGACCAATAAGCTTTGCTTTCAAGTCAGTAACACTTGTATCAGGTGAACTCCTATTTGGCAGCAGCACTATTTCCCCAGCAGAGGGCGCCATATGTTACTTTAAAAAACAATATGGCTCTTACACTTTGTCTTTGTAGAGGAGTTAATGGTTATTAAATGTAGCTGTATTTGTTTAAAAGTACATGAACATGCAGTGAAGCAAAAATAAAGCAGTTAATTTCTAGCATGGCTTTGCAGAACATTAGGAGTAAGATGTCAAAAATCTACGCTGTGAACTCACAGTTTAAATCTTCCTCTCATTACCAAAAACTGTGAGCAAGTGGCCTCTTTTGTTTTTCCGGTGATTTTATTCTACAAAATAAAACTGATGCTTGTGAATTCGAGCAAGACTTCTGTTATTATCATAAATTCTGTGGATTTCCTGAATTTTGGTAAGTCATTCACCTAACCCTCATGATGAACTGTCGTAATCTGAGTAATCCCCATAATTTAATGTAGCACCACCATTTGATTGTAATAAATTTAAGGAAATCGCAGCTACCTAGAATGTTGATTTCAGATAAATACTTCCAAAGGAATTTCACTAGTTCCTAAATACATCTTTTTTCCAAAGAAAAAGCCACTAAGAATGTTTAATGGTTGTATTTGATTAATGTACCATTGCATATTTTAACATTTTTGGGGGGCATTAAACTGTATTTGATCATTTCTGTGGACATTTAAGTTGGCTTTCCTGCCTTCTTCCTTAGGTTGTAGAACCACATGGATTTTTCACAGCCTGCAATGATCAGACTGCATCACTGACATTGACGTCATGGCATCTAACCCCCTCTAACCCCGGGCCCTAGCCTTAACCTTTCACTCACTTTGATTTGCATCACAAAATTTTAAAAATAATTTTAAAAAGTCACAAAAAAGTCTTGTGCTGTCCTCCTACAACACTCTAGTCTTTTAATTTAGAATTTTCATGAATTTAAATGAGTGCCCTATAAATGATTTATGTGTTATGATATCAGTTTAGTGCCTTATTGTTGCCAATACTTGCATCTCAGATACAATCAAATCATACTTCTGGGGATAGAATTAGCTTTCATGGGGGCAGCCAAGTGTTGTCTATCAGCCCGGTGCACCTGACACACACTGGAGACTTTACCTGTGAAGTCAGCAATGACTTCAGTTCTGAAAACACCAAATGCAGTCTTAAAATCTATTGTAAGTACTCTGAATTGTTCTTCAGTATGTCAGAGCACTCTTTTTTAACATTTCTGTACCTTTCTGGTGAAAGTGAATGATCTCCTCTCCCCTTTCTTCTGTCTGGATGGACCGAACACACCAATAATCAACCAGTTCCCAAAAAAAGCAGAACTTGATAACAGTGTCACTCTTACCTGCTCTGCTGACTCTCTATCCAAGGCAACAATATTCTGGAGGTTCAAACATATACAGATATTTGGGCCTGTACACTACATCTATGACATGGAAGAAATGCACCTGGAGAAGTACACCTGCATTGCCCAGAACAAGATCATGGGTCTGGAAGCCTCTGAGGACCTAATACAACGTGGTGATTGAGCTCTCTTTCTCTCATTCATGTCTTTTTTACATGATGTTATTGTCTGGCTGTAAATAGAAAAAGACAGAAGTTTTTTCTTCTGATTCAAACACTCCTTCCATCAGTGGTTCCACATCCATGACAGTTTGCACTGCCCTGACCACGATGGGACTCATTTTGGTCTAAGCACAGCTCTTTGTGTGGAGAAATAGAAGTCATATGATCAGCCTGCTTATTTAGTCTTAAAGCCTAACTGTGTTTAATTTACAACATTTCTCAACATTCCTCATATCTTATATTCAAGTGATAAATCACAAAAAAAAAAAACTTAGTGCTGCTTTAGTGCCTGCAGTATGATTTTCTGTCATTTTCTTCCGTTATTTGCAAACAGCTATCTCATTGTGTCTTCTTTAATTTTATTTAGAATCAAATAAAGTAATAAAGTGTCCCTGACTGCTGAGATAACATCTCTCTCTAAAGAGAATGAGGACAACTTGATTCATCTAGACTCACGCCTTTAAAATGATTGAGTGTAATCAAATAAACCAGCCTTAACACTGCTTGACCCTCCAGGTGTTGTATAACAGATGTGGCATTCTTTGTTACCTGCAAAGGTAATCTTCTTTACCATGACTGAAGTCTGATAATGTCTTATCAAATTCTTACTATAATAAACTTTTATTAATACTCTCCATCTGGTTTTGTTGTATGTAAGAACACCACTATATACCTTGCATTTTTTTCCCCACAACACTGCGCTGATGCAGCTCCAAAAAGATTCAACTGGTGAAGTGCCCTTTTATTTAAAAATAGCTACCATCACCACTGTCAGCTGCAAATGATAATTACTGTAAACTGGAGCAATGTTAACTGTACAAATTTATAAAGTACAGTTTGTTGTGTTATTTTGACCACTGCATACGCATCAGTGGTGATCCTGTATTTTTCTCCCACAGCACAAGTATCCAATGTGAAGGCAAATAACTAACACCACAGCAGCAGCTCCGTCAGTCTTTCCTGCTCCTCCTCTGGGGCGTCACTCTCGTTCCTCTGGCTGAACGGCATCACTGAGGTTGCAGCAAGTGACAGAGTGCATCTCATTGATGGAGGCTCCACTGTCACTATAATTAACGTGACCTGATATGATCAGGGGCCGTACAGATGTCATGTGTCCAATCCTGTCAGTAATGGCACCAGTGATTCCATTAACCTCTCAATTATCTGTAAGTTAAATTCCAGACACTTAAAAATTAGTCTGAGTAATTTTTCATCTGGGACTTGTTTTATACGAGCAGCACTACTGTACAGTACATGACATGCATGTACATGTGCCTTTAATATGTATTCCCCTCAAGCCTGTAATTTTATTAATCTTGTTATTATTTTCAGTTTTTGCCTCATATTTTATTAATGACAATATCTTTTTTATGTTTCTTGCTGCAGATGGACCAGAAAACATTAATCTGACCCGGTCTCCATACCAAGACTATTATGATGAAGGATCAGACATCAGCTTCATCTGTTCAGATGACTCAGGTCCTGTTCCTGAATTTAATTGGTTTCTGAATGGAGCCCTGCTCTCTGATGCTGGACCAAAGCTCAGGCTGGTGAACGTTCAGAAGAGTCACAGTGGAAACTACATCTGTTAGGCCTTAAACAGCAGAAGTCAGAGGAATCACACATCTCAAGCTGGAACTATAACTGTACTGACATGTACGTTTAATCAGATATTATTAACACAAATGGTTTTGTTTGAAAAATAATCAGAAACACCTAACATTGTTTCATTTTCTTTTCTTATAGCTGAAATATATGTGGTGCTGACTGCTAACACCACAGATCTGTCAGAGTTGAATAGCTCCATCAGGCTGTGCTGCTCCTGCTCCTGCTATGACCAGGGGCCATTCATGTGTTATGTGTTTAATAATTTCAGTAATTCACAGCACAGACTCATGAATGTTCAGAACAATCAGAGTGGCAGCTACAGCTGTCAGGCCTTCAATGACGAAACTCTGAAATATCAAACATCTCAAGCTTCTGTTATATCACGTCAGAGAAAGTTTATAATAATTTTTTTAGTAAGATAAATTGTTACAATGTTCGTCCTACATCTTATTTTTATTCCTTTTTCCACCCTCGGCTGCAGTCACAGATGTGTCGGTGATTTTAAACCACAAAGTCCACAAAGTCTTTTAAACCTCTGACTGAATGACAGCTCTGAGGTTACAGAAGGTGGCAGAGTTCAGCTCACTGATGGAGGCTCCACTCTCACTATCATCAATGTGACCCGTCATGATCAGGAACCATTCAGGTGCAATGTGTCCAACAGTACCAGTTATGAAATCAGTCGACTGGTGAATCTTTTCATCCAGTGTGAGTTTATGACAACAGTGCAGCACACCTGCCAGTTATTATCAGACTCTGTACAAATTCCACCTGTTTCAGCAGAAGCTGAATATACTGAAGCTTGTCCTAAAATCTGAGCTCATATTAATGCCAGCTATGGCATTAATAAATGATCAGTCATCAGACATCCTAGCAGTTTTATAGAACTGGATGGTCATTATTCACTTTCTGAGTATATCAGCCTGGTCTTACATAAAGAGGAAAATTACTCTATTGTGTAAAACTGAGAACAGCATTAAAGACAGCCTGTTATTTTTATCTTATTCAACAAAACAGAAGATACAAAGTATGCAAAGTAAAGCAAAGTATTCATTGCATTGCAACGGTAAACAAACAACTTACTGTAATCACATCCTGTTAGATTAAAGAATGAAACAGAGCGAGTGTCGCACCCTGAGCCCACTCACATCTGTGTGTTTGTGAGTCTGAGCTTTGGGGCTTTTTTTCTTTATTTAACCATCTCCATTTCAATAATCAGACATTGTTTGGAAAAACTGAACACAGAACATAATTAAGTTATGTGTAGATTAGACTCCAATGATTTATCATAGCACAAACGTTTAAAAGGGTCTAGATGCTGGTTGTGGTGAAGATGAAGATGAAGGCTTTGATGTGGCTCTGAGGGACCAGGATGAGACTGAGATGGGAGGAGGCAGGTCGCATGAATGAAAGTCAGAAAGAAAGAAGAGCACTTAGGATCTAACGGAGGTTGATTGTCTCGTAGAAGAAAACCAACAAAATGACTTGATTAGAGTAATGATGTCAGGAGTGAGTTTGACAGCATGGGGAAAATGAATAATGAAAGTGAAAAAGTTAATATAATTGTGGTTTACAGTGGAACTTCAAAGTTTTATCTAAATAGTTGATTGACTTTTTAGTCAAAACAGGCTCACCCTATTTTAACAATAGGATTTTTTTTCAGAGTAAACAACAAAAATCCAACATTTCAAAAAGGTTTCTCTTCAGCTCATTCATCTTATTGCAATGGAAAGACTTTATAGTCAATCATAAGTGAATCATTAGAGCTAACATAGCTCTGTTCTGACTCCTTGGCAAAAATGAGTGTGAAGCAGAGCCATTCAGAGCTGTACAAGAAATCAGTACAGAATGATTTGTATTAATTTCCCACAAAGGTGAATCTGAATGTTTCTGCAGACGTAGTTTTCAACAAAAATACTGAATCATCCTTTTAATGACTTCTTAACTTCTCCTCCTCAGAATGAAAACAATGAAGAACATAAAAGTGGACTCAAGTTCTTAGTAAATACATTTTAGAAAAGAATAAATATTACTGATTTTTCTTTTTTTACTTTATTTATCACAACAATTAGTTGGCGAAGGTTTTGCAAGAAAGTGTTCAGAAAATTAATACTTGTGTTAAGTGTGGAAAAAGGTCCAAGTAATTAAAATAATGGTAAGGAGTTTCCATGCAAATTTCATTAAAGAACGAAAGAGTTTCATTAAAGAGTTTCATTTTTATACCTTGTCTTTATAGACACGGCATGTATCTGTATGTATATGCATTCCCAATAAACTTTTAAAAAGAGTGCCTTTTGTATGATTGCTTCTGTCAAAAAAAAAAAAAGCGATACAAGTATCAATTTTTTTCCAGCCTGTATTAAGGCCACCAAACTGAGCACCATTTTAGGTCAGTGGATGGGTAAGAGGCCGCATGCTGCTCGATCACGCTTGATCCACATCCCTTTCCCATCTTTCGCTCTCTCCATACTTTCCTGTCCTTCTTTAACGTCACTGTCCAACAGCCAAAAAAGACCGTCATGTTATTGCAGCTTATTGGGAGAATATTTTTAATCTGCAGATGCAACCCTGCAATTTGTGTACCACATTTCCCTGCAGTTTGATCCATTCATCTATCAATTTTCTTCTGCTTATCAAGTTGAGGGTCAGTTGCCTGTAGAATATCCCAGCTATCATGAGGCAAGAGGGTGCCTTGGAGGTACGCCCTGGAAATGTCACTGATTTGTTACAGCGCAAACATACAGAGACGGACAACCATTCATATTTACAGCTATGGCTGTGAATCCCCTTTAAAAATCACCATTTAATGTTAACATGCATGTGTCTGGATTGTGGGAGAAAGCCAGAGTATCCAGAGAGAACCCACACAGGTATGGGGGAGAGCATGCAAACTCCAAACAGTTGAAATTTTCTACCATAGACATCAAAATATCTAATCTAGATGGATTAATCTTACAGATTCAAAAAAACTATAATGATCAAACGATTGTATTGAAAGCTGAGCTGTAGTCTTTGAATGTTACTCCACTAATCTTGTCTTTGAAGCTCATACAGCAATAACAAGTCAGAACATATAGCTTTGGTATTCTGAAACTGCTTATCTTTTTTAATGTTTTCATGCGCGGCATCTTAAATGCACTTTTTATTTAATGCACTTTGGTCAATTGATGTAATTACGTGATTTTGGCTTTTATATTTATATTATATGTCATGATTCTGGGTCATTTTGACCCAGCTTTTTCTGTTTCTGTTTTGTTTTTCTAAATTATGATTTGTTTGGGGTTTTGAGTTGTGCTGGTTTGATTTTGTATTAAGGGTTATTCTTGGTTTTTCATGCTGTAGCCGACCGGCTACAACGACTGGTTTCCGGTCTTCCCTGGCTTCTGGACTCGCTTCACCCACTCATACAGAATTTCTTTCTAAATGAGCTTCATCTTCACCCCCCAGCCGCTACCGCTTACCAACCCAGCTCGGCAAAGGATGTGCTGCCCAGCCCGCCGGACTTGGAGCTGCCCGGCCCATTGGAGACATCACCGAGGAGGAAGCGACGGCCACGCCACCGGCGCATCACCCCATAGCCGGACTCCAGGATGTCAAAGCAGCCGGCTGTGGTGAGTGAAAAAGACACTTTTTCTGTTTCTTCGGACCATGGGACTATTCATTCTGGGGCTATGTTTTTTGTATCAGCTGCCCAGCCTGAAGCTCAGTTAGCTGCCCAGCCATCCCCAGTTTAGCCTCCTGAAGCTCAGTCGACCTCCGTTCATTCTCCTGCAGCTCAGTCGACCTCAGTTCACACCCCTGTGTTGCCAGTACCTCAGCCATTAGCACGGCCTCTACCTCAGCCATTAGCTCCGTTCCCTGCTCAGCAGCCATTAGCTCCGTCCCCTGCTCAGCAGTTCAGTTGTCAGCTCAGGTTGCAGCTCCACTGTCTATTCGGCCACCATCTACACCCACTCATTTTCAGGAGGGGGATAGGCCTACACAAACTTTTGTTGCTCCTCAAGACCTGGCCAACTTAGAGACTCTTACTCTCTCCAGGGCCTCCCCAGAGGCTGAAGATCAGCATTCAGTTAACTCTGGACCCCTGGACACGAAGAAGCCAGTGCAACCTGTTTTTCCTGGGAGCTCAACAGGGTCATCTCAGCAATTGGTCCATGCTGAGAGTTCAGAGGAGTTAACTCTGCCACCTCCGTTCTACGCTGGAAGCTCTAGTGAGCTCATTCGGCCAGCTAAGGACTGCATCCTGCTGTTACTGCCTGAACAGAACCACTGTCCTGCGCAGCTCCAACCAGCTTCGTCCCTGCCAGAGGTCCCCGCACCTGCTGGTTCTGTTCTGTACCTGCCAGAGGTCTCCATGCCTGCTGGTTCTGTTCTGTCTCCACCAGTGGTCCCCGCACCTGCTGGTTCTGTTCTGTCTCCGCCAGAGGTTTCCACACCTGCTGGTCCTGTCTCGTCACTGCCAGAGGTCTCCTTACCTACTGGCCCTGAGCCTGTCTCCGGTGGAGGGCCCGAGGGGCCCGTTCAGCAGCCTGTCTCTGCTGGAGGACCCGAGGGGCCTGTTCAGCTGCCGGTCCCCACTGGAGGGCCCGAGGAGCCGCTTCAGCCATCCGTCATTGATGAAGGAGAGGAGGAATTGCTTCAGCACCTTGTGGCCGCTGACGGCTCTGAATCCAATCTGCCACCTCCTGCGTTGCGTGCAGTGCCTTCAACAGGACCTCCACGCCATCGCCTGCAGCGCCACCACCCGCAGCTGCCGCCTGGTTCCGCAGCTGCCACGCTGCCGCCTCGCCTGGTTCTGGATCACCTCACCTCTGCCAGCCACTTTCCAGGCCTCTAGCTGGACGTCATCGCCGTCGAGGGCTGCCCCCTGAACGAGGTCGCCGCCACCACTGCCTCCCACGTGGTCGGCCTCCAGACATATATACGTCACGATTCTGGGTCATTTTGACCCAGCTTTTTCTGTTTCGGTTTTGTTTTTCTAAATTATGATTTGTTTGGGGTTTTGAGTTGTGCTGGTTTGATTTTGTGTTAAGGGTTATTCTTGGTTTTGTTCTCTTTACATTATTTGGTGTTCTGGCTAGAGATGAACCGATCCGATATTACGTATCGGTATCGGTCCGATACTGACGTAAATTAGGGGAGACCGGGGATAGTTGTAACATTTTTGACATTTCTGTCTGTAAATTGGAGCTCTTATAAGGTAGTGGATTCAAAATGTAATGCAAAGTATTTACATGTCTCTGCTATTAAATAGTGCAGCTATTTTCTCTGCAGCACAATTACCCATTGCATGGTATGGTCTCAAACACAAAGAGTGAAATGTTACAATTAACCCCATAGTCTGGGTTAGTTGTAACATGTCCTGGGGTGAAATGTAACACAATGAAATAAGGGTACTAACAAAACATTAACATGTAATCTTTGGTTATTCAACACATGAATGGACTTAGAGCCATTTATGTAGTTATCTGTGTGTGTGACAGAATGCAGAAATCTAGCTTTTGAACATATTCCAACCCCCCAAAAAGACAAATTATGGAATTTTCTGCAACTGAATATTTCATTAATTTTGGTTGGTCTTCCTTGAGTTTGGCCTCATTGGCTCAGTGGGCATTGTAAACTACAACTCTTGCACCAACTTTTGAACATAACAATGAAGCTGGAAAAATGTAGTTGTGCACCAGCATCGCAATTCCATTACTTTTTATCATGGCTTACCTTGGTGTGGTTTGCAAAGTGCTTCAGAAAGATGAGGAAATCTGTTTCTTGCACCTATCCTGATTTATTTCCACTACCAATACTTCCTACTGGTCCATCTCTGACACAGTGGTCTGCATAATGTATGTGTGGGAACACAAACAGTGGAGGAATTGTGTTGCCAATGGCATTAACCGCATATACAAAGGTGACCAGTGAACCTCTCTCTGCTGATGTCGTTGCCCCAACTTGTTTAATATAAGTTAAAGTAATAGTGTGGTAAGTTGTAACATCTGCATTATTGTTACAACTAACCCAGACTGTTGCTGTTACAACTGACCCAGACTCCTATAGCCATGAACTAGCTAAGATTACAGCCAACGGCTAAAACATTAGCACTAAAGACCTACACAGAATATATCCCCATAGACATACAAATAACATAATTTAAGTTTGATGAGTTTAACTGCAAAGCAGATAATGCTATTAGAAATTGAAATAAAGTAGAAAAACTTACTTTTTGGCATACAAATTACTTTTTTTCGTGTTAAATTGTCTGTGTTTGACAAAATGTGCTGATTTTTCACACGTGATATCAGAACTGAATTGGGCATGCACAGGATGAGTCACATCATTTGAAACTTAGCCCTGATTGGAGAAATTAGAAGTGTTACAACTGACCCACGTTACAACTATCCCCGGTTTCCCCTGGATCGGATATCGGAGGGAAATAAAAAAATGTAATCCGATCCACTAAATATCAAAAAAGCACCTCAAAAAACTTGCGACACGGCGTAACTCGGCTCATAACCGTAGCACGTAGGAGCAGTGTGCTCACGTGATAGAGCGGCTGTGTGTATTTGTAGCCTCGCTACCAATCCGGCATTTCATCTCCGAGGAAGTGATCCCAGAGAGAAGTAAAGCAAGTGTGTAAGTTCATCTCTGAATGTTTGTAAAGCATTCCCACGTTTAGCTTAACAACCGATATATGGAGCGACTGCCTCCCCCTCCCTCCGTCTCCTGCTGCTACTTCAATCATGAAACTGATCAATGATCAGCTGATCGGCTTTTCTGTCTCATGTCCGTCTCTCTTCTTTGTTTTTGGCCCACTTTGCACCAGAAAGAGGAAACCAGCGGCTGAACAACAGCAGCACGTTTAAGCTTGATAAGCTGTTGTTAGAATGTATTTAATATTACTTTCTACACCAGGATCTTTTTCTACGTAGCTGACGGCTGGTGACTGTGCAGGGGCGGATCTAGCAAAGTTTAGCCAGGGGGGCCGATAGGGCATTAAAAGGGAAAAGGGGGCACAAAGACATACTTTTCTTTCTTATTCTCATTTAAAATGTCTAGCTTTTAATAAATAATTATCTGAATCTTACACCCAAAGTTTTAATCTGATGTAAAATGTATAGAAATCCATTACTGTATATAGTAACGATTGAGTCTAATATACCCTAGTAAGCTATAGTACTTTTTCCTTTGGGAAGGTACCATCTGTGCAGTCTGCAATTCTGTTGAAGAAAGACGTTGAATCTATTTAATTATTCTTGAAAAATAATTGATTTCTGTGCATTTTTTTTCACACTGCATCAAATTAAAGTTGATTACATTGATTAAGCATCATGAGGCAGAGGGTGGGGGGTGGTTCCCTATTTTTTTTTTTTTTTTGCTGGGAGTTTTAGAACCCTATTAGTTAGGTTTCTTACTCTTTAAAATACCAGAATAGGGAGGATGGAGTAGGTTTAAGTTTATTAGATTGATCAGTGTTGCTGAACTATGAAATATTTTGGGTGCAGTGTATTTTTTGCATACAGGTATAACAGAATAGCTTTAGTGTTTGTTTTTTTTAAACTTGAGTATCAACTTATACAAAAAGCAGCAAGATATTAAAAAACAGTTTTATTGATTAAAAAACACACTATATCGGATTCATATCGGTATCGGCAGATATCCAAATTTATGATATCGGTATCGGTATCGGACATAAAAAAGTGGTATCGTGCCATCTCTAGTTCTGGCCTTTAGCTTAAGCCACCGTCTTCTCTGTTTTATATTCTTTCTGTCTACCTCTCAGTGTCAAGTTTGCGTTTTTGGGAATTGTTTCTTATTTCCTGTTTTATTTTGATTTATTTTATTTATTTCAAACGTTTGTCAGTCGAAAGACTTTGAATCTGCTCATTGTGTGCCTTGTTCTGAACCTGCCTGTAAAATTATTAAGCTGCCTCCTCCAAAGACTGTGTTTAGCTAATCAGAGCTAACTTTTCCTGAGACTGCGTTTTCTCTCCCTGAGCTAACCTTTTTAAAGAATTTTGCTTCCCAAGAGACTTTGTCTATACCCGTAAAAACCCCTGAGCCTACCTCTCTGCCTGTTCCTGCACCCAGGGCGGTTCAGACATATCCTTCACCCATCCAGTTCCCCAGGTGAGGGTGGCTAGGGTCCAGCTGGTCCTTGCTCCCAGGGCAGCTGGGTCCCCCGCACCTGTGCCTGTTCCTCAGGTGAGGGTGGCTGGGACTCAACCAGTCCCTGCTCCCAGTGCGACTCACAAGAGCATCCCTCACTCTCTCACCTGTTGCTGCACACGTCTGGGCCTTTGGTCATGTCATGGCAAGCCTGCACAGGGTAAACGCCACACCTCACTATTAGTTGCTTCACTTTAGTTTGCTTTGCGGTCACTAATTTAAATATATTCTACTTATTGTCCAATATTGTTTCTTTATTAATTATTTTTATTACACCTTCCAGTGTTCATATGGCGTGCACACATATTAACACTGCAAGCTCAAAGTTCTGTTTTATGTTATATTAATACATCTTTCTTTGTTTGAGTTACCTGGGATTTGGCTTCTCCTTCCTGGCTGGCAAAAGGTGTGGCAAAGGGCTGGGAGTACTGAAGTACCACTGGCAAATTTTGCAGTTTGCAAATTTTGCAACGCCGCTTAATCCGAAGTCTGGGCCTGGGTGAGCGGCTGATAGCTTTACAAGCAGGGCCACTATTGCTTCCCTGGACTACATTTACAGAAGTGCTGCTGCTTTGCCTTTTTGCTTTCCTGTTGCTTTTTGTCTGGTGTTGTCTTTTTGCTTTGCTTCTCTTTTTGCCTTGTTTTGCCTTCTTGTTTGATCTGTCTGCAACACTCTGGTTCAAGTTTTTAGAATGGTGTTTGAACCATATGTGAACAATACAGAAAAATGTTCATTTTAATGGATTGAATTATTCTGCTAGAGCAGTTTGTATGTTTAGCAACTTAGAATATTACTGTGAAGTTAAAATACTCTAAACCGAAAATTTTATTTCCTTTGTGTTTGTGTGTGCATTTGGTTTGTGGATGTTTAGTAAATTTGCATGTTTTGTGTTACTCCAGTGAAAGGAGGCCCTTTTTCTAGCTGCAGATCACCAATGTGTTTCTGATGTAAGGTTAACCACAGAGGGTGTATTTGATTTTTGTTTTGGATACATTAATAACTTGTGTTTCTCTTATTCAGAAGCTACATAAGTTTAGTTTGTTTAGTTAGAGTTCATTCCTTCCTGTGTGTCAACCACTGTTTTGAAGATTTTATCACAAACTGTAACAGTCATGCTGTTCCTGTTTTCGGTCTGTGTATCTCTGTAGTAAAATATAGTCCTCAAGGTAGTTTTGTGTGACATGTTCAAATGCCCATGCGATTTTTTTTTCTCTCAATGCAAAGTCAGTCTTTACAGATGTGTCTTTACAGTTAGGACAATCCAAACAAAGGCTGAATTCAAAGCTGTTTTTTGTCTGCTGAAAAAAGGAAGTGTATATAATACCCCTTCCTTTTTTCTTTTTTTCTTTTCTTTTTTTTAAGTCCGTCACATGCAAACGCCCAAATCTGCCAAATATAAATGTGCTCTTAACATCTAACCAACATTACCATGCCTACCAGTCAATATTTATTTTTAAACAGACTTCAACTTCCTTCAAATAAAGTGCAATGAAAGAATAAACATTTTTACACCTCCAACTGCTTCATTTACATAATAGAAAATGTACAGTGTCATACACACACACACCTTCTGTTACACACCATCTGTTATATGTAGCATCATGATCTTGGAGGAACGCTGTCTCACTTCACTGTGTATTGTTCCACTGCACATGGCTAAAATTGCAATAAAGCCACTTGACTTGAAAATGGAATAGGCCAAGCCCGACATCCTCAAATTGCTCTCCCATCAACAAACTGCAATTTGATTGAATTATTGCATGCACTACAATACATTTTTCTTAAGTCGCAGTAAAGCAAAGTGTTAACAGCTCAGTATTTATCCCAGATCACCCTGATTTGTCCACATGAGGTCCCTGTTGAGCAAAACATGAAAGGTGGCAGAGAGGAGTAACTTAACACGTGCTCTACTTTCTCTTACATGCCCTAATATTTCAGCCTAGTCTTTAGGTTTTAGTTTCAGACTGAACCAAAACAGTTACGGATCAGATTCTTTGAAACTGTATGATTCTTTGACTTCTTCTTAAAAGCTGACATACTGAAGGATCCTCTTTGATTTGTAAACTTCCTTTTCTTTTTCTGGATTGTTAGTTCCTGTTGTTGAGCGCAATGAAAACTTGCAACGGACCATCTCGCCTGCTGGTTCAGCTAATGTGCATTACATTTTTACCAGGTAAGACCCAGTTTTATGTTTTTATGCAACTTTATCTAAAATGCTCATGCTATGGTACAAATAACCGATATGGAAAAGAAATAGAAAAAACTTATAAAAGACTTGCATAAGATTTGGCTTACTTCATATAGTGAATCATATAAGGCTTATATGATTTACTCATGAAAGTGGGCGCTTTCTCATTACTTTCATATATTGTTTTAGTAAGTATCCAAAACATACAAGTTTCATTTATATAATTTTTCAAGGGATCTTATATCTGTTTTCACTCTTGTATGCTTTTCATACAAGTTTCACACAAGAAGACAGATACAAACTTTATAAGATTTATATATATGTTTTCCATATGGGAACATACTGAAAATAAAGAATAAATATCAGTTTAAAACCGGATTTCTTTCTATTTTCGTCTCTTTCATCTCACTATTCTGTTGTCATTTACCTTTTGGCAGTTTTTGTGGCACAAAGGGTCGAAGTCTCACCTGAAGTGACTGGATACGTTGGAGATGATGTCACCTTGCATTGTCAGTTAATCCAAGGACCAACACATACCAATATAACTCAGGTTCAGTGGGCTCTTCAGGATGAAGAAGGAACAGGAAAAAAGAAAGTCACTCTCATTGTTTTCAACACGATGTTTGGAGTGAATATTTCTGAGAGCCCACTGAAGGAGAGAGTGGCGTTTGATAAACATTCGTTGGTAATTAATGCTCTAGAAATGAAAGATGCAGGATCCTATACCTGCATCATTTCCACTTTTCCCAGTGGGGCATTTGAAGGAACCACCAAACTTGTTGTTGAAGGTAAGAATTTAAACTGCTTTTATAGACTGAGCTGCCAAAACAATATTAGGTGTTATATATTAGGTATTATTTATTAGATACAATCTTCAAAAATTCACTGACACAAACCAAACATTTAGTTTAAATAACTTTTTTTCTGTTTAATGCCCCACTCATTTTAATATTAAAGAAATTGGATAAGCATCTAATATTATTCAAGTTTAAAATATCCACATGTTGTTCTTTATGTTGTAAAACATGAAAGCAGCATGTAAATACAAAATTGAAGCTGGGAGTTTTTGTCAGACTTGTTCAATGCTACTTTCCCTTCCTTGTAATATGTGTCATGTAACTCTTTTAAGACAGAAGACAAATATGCTCAAAGTATAAGTTTTGAAAATGTATTATCAAATGGTTAGAATTACAAATTAATTTTACATGGGGTCATGGACCTCCATCTCTCCACACGGCTCAGAGAGACACACGATGCCTCACCCTATAGCAGTAAACACTTTACTGGTCAAAAAGTTGGGGGGAAGACTTTAGACCCAATGTCCGGCTCACGTTTTATCGTCTGCACTTCACCATCTCTTGTTCTCCAGTCACCCATTTAGATCAATCCCAAACACCAAAATTTATAGACCCCTAAGAGGGGTCTTATCTCTTGTGTCTGCTAGTATCAGAGTGTAACAGTCTAAATCCAAACTACTCTACAATACATATCTGTGTGCACTAAAGGATAAAGCGTAAATGTGTGATACAAACTATGAGGTAATTACGAAATATAAAGTAATGAGGTATAAAGCATTAAAGATAAAATACATTCTAACATAATTTAGTTACATTATGTTATGTTCATTGTGGACTGTAATCATACTTTATTCTGACAGAAAATATGGCATTATCAGTGGGGGCAGCTCTTAGAGTAGCTGCTGTCCTGTTGCTGTTAGCAATCCTGATGGCCGTGGTTTTTCTTGTCAGTATTAGAAGGTGAGTGCATGTTTTTGCGTAATATTTGTATTTTTGATATATCTATTGGGTCAAAGAGATTGAGGTCCCATGGCTCATCAATCCTCATCCAGCCTTTTTATGGTTAAAGTTATACAGAGTGCTAAAAAAACAGTTCATTTAAACGTGATTTTGCTAATACTTAATGATGCTTAATACTATCCATCCCTCCTCTTCAGATTCTCCTTATCAGGGTCATTGGAGGGGTTCAGTCAACCATTCACACTCGCATTTACAACTATCTGTAATTTAGAATTACTAAATAAGATAATGACTCTAACACCTCGAATGATCAAGAGTAAACCTAATCAATATGATGAATAAGAATATGTACCCACAAAAGGTTGAATCTGTTCATCTGAACGTAGCATTTTCAGTGGCAGAAACGTTTCATCACTCTGGGAAACTGCAGACTGTTCTTAAGGTAGTTTTATTGCTTTGTGCCATTTCAAAGACCAAACAATCAGCAAATTAATCGAATTGTAAATAAAGACCTAGTTTCTTTTCTATATCACCAAATTAATAAAAGGAAGACTATTTTATTGCATAAAATTTACTGATTCTGACTGGTGGGTTTTTGAAATGTTCAGTTGGTAGTTGGGGCCAATCAGCAGCTGCCAGGTCAAAGCCAGTCTAAAACAGCTTCCCAATCAGGAGAACCTGCAGAGACTCTTAAAGGCACAGAATACACATACACAACACAGTCCAGACATACCCTCCTGAGGACAAGGAAAAAAGAATCTTCCCATTGAACTTTTTTGGAGCTAAAAGAAGCCACCCAAGCGCATGAGCTATCACTGGAGCCCAGGATGTCCTCTATTTACTACACCAGGTCTTAGTATGGTAGCTCAAATACGTCAAAAGATAGAGACCAAAAATAAAGATCCATTACAAAGGATATAAATGACTAGGCTTGTTCTCAGGAGGACACTGACACACTGACCAAATATGGCCAGGGCCATAACACCCCTTAAAATGATTTTTCATTTTAGTACCCTTATTTCAAATGCTTTCAAATGCAAATGCTTCATTTAAATCATAGAAAATGGAAAAGCGTTAGCCCAACATGCTCAAGATCCTCTTGCACAAATTGGGATTTGGCTGAATGCAAAGGCATAAGCATTACTTTTATCAGCATATTATTTTTTTACCTTCTCACATGGCAGTAAAAAGAACCTCACTATTTATCAGAGATCACCCTGATTTGACCACATGAGGTCTCTGTTGGGCACAATAAGATAGGGGGAAGAGAGGAGGAGAAGAGGAGCAATCATGCTCATTCCTCAGAGCTAACAGTCACTGTTTAAGGGTTTGGGGAAGAAAAAATAAAATTCCAGTAAGAGTTTTGACAGACGAGAAATTGGTTACGTTTCATTTTAGTATTCTTATTTTCCTCTGATTGATTATTTCTGTCACTAGTTAGCTAACAAAACCTAGCCGCAAGTTCTTCTTAACCGCAACCAACCAACCAACCTGAGGACATAACATTCTGCTCTGACAGAAGATGGTGCTATACATGTTCTCAAAATATAAACTTTAAGCACTTATTTCTTAAATCAATTTCATCATTTGACACATTTATTCTTTTAAACCAAGCTTGATTTTTTTCATTTTTTTTGGATTCAAATAAACAGATCCAACCTATCAGACAAAAAGTGCACTCATAGCTCAAATTGTGCACCTGTAATGAATTAACAAAGACATGAAAATAATAAAATGATAACACTTTACCTCAGACACACAGCTAAACTCTGCTCTGGCTCACTCAGCTCTCTGAAATGATTTCTCTGCCTCCTCAGATATGATCCCAGCACTGCTAGAGTTCAAACTGCCCCTGACATCCTGAAGTATGTACAAATGCAACGGCGATACAACTTCATCTCTTGGCTCAACAAAGACATTTTACCTGCTGCTGCCTTCTCCTGAGAATTGGATGAAACCAGAATCTTTCTTCCTTTTCTAGTTTAGGAACATCAGGCAAACTCATCATCGCTTCATGTCAACTTAATTTTTTTCTTTTTCAGAGTCCATTTATTGAGGACAAATTTTTCATTTGGAAGTACTGACATCTGCTGGTCATTCGATGTAAAGCAGCCCAACTGTGATATTACATGCGGCCTAACTTGTTTCTTCTTCTGCTAGTGTAGAAACCAGTGTTAAGAAGCAGAAATTCCAAAGCAGCATGCAAGATTAATAATCCCTGTACCGGCTTAAGAGTTGGCAGCCAGAATCTCTGTGAATTTTAGTAGGCTACTGCTCATCCTTTGTCCCTAACGTTGCTGACGGAGCAGGAAGTAGGGAGCTGCTGAAATTGAGGAAGCACTGCTAGTCCGACTGATTTGCTGTTAGAGAAACAAGGAGAATGTGGGTTTCGAAACAGCCACTGAACTAATGACTTGGACAGGATATTGGACTCTGTGGTGACTGATTACTTGCTTTGCTGGAGCCTTTAGTTTCTTTTTTGTATTCTTTTTTTTAGAATACCACCTTTTTACTCAGAGGTATCTCAGAGATATTATTATTCATAAAGTTAAATAAACATCTATTATATTACCAAAATTCTTTATTATTGGCTGAAAATGGCAAGTGGTAGAAGAATTTTTCAAACCATTCCTTTGGGGAAAGGAGGAATTAAGCACCATGACCTCACCACACTGTGGTATGAAAAAGTGATAAAGTGATTGCGCCCTTCTTGATTTGCTCTTTTTCTGTATGTTTGTCACACTTATGTAAATATTAGACAAAGATAAAACAAGTAAACGTAAAATGCAGTTTCTAAATAAAGGTGTTTATTGTTAAGGAGGGAAAAAGTCCAATCACTTTTTCACTGTGTGAAAAAAACAGCTGGAGACATGGGTTAAAATAAGAGCTCATTCATAAGTGATTTGTCGTTATGGAATTGTTCTTTTATTTGTTTTATTTTATTGTTACAATAAGTGATGGTTGGAAAAAAAAAAGTTTTACACTTCTTACTGTGACTAGCAGGAGCTTTTATTTTGAAGATCTACAGGAGGTTGTGCGTTAACATGCCGTGTTGCCACGAGTAACTGGAAAAAAAGAAAAGCCGATGATATCTTAATTAGCAGCAGAAACTGTCTTGGTTACTGAAGCAAATCTTCATAAAAGTTGTTAAAAAAAAAACTGTTCCAGAAGTAATTGGCCAATATCTCAATGGTGAGATGAATGTTAGGGAGAGCTGCTGAAATCAAAATTAGTGCCAGCTAAATTAAGGGTGTTTCACATGACTGGATCAGGTCTTTTATTGAGCTATGAGGTCATTGGAAAAAGGTCCAGTGAATCCACCGGATGGTGAGCCTCCCAGTGTGAACTCCAGGATCCAGATCAGCACAACCAGTCAGACAGCGAGTGATTTTTCTGGCTTCTGGTAAGATTCCACCAGTTATCCTGACTGGTAACAGTTGATAGACAAAAAGAATGCACTTCAGCCCAGGTTGTAATGTCTGTTTTGAAGCTGTAATCTGTTGATTAAAAAAAAGTCACAATTAACTGAAATTCCTGTGTGATGTGATTATTTGCACTCATATTCAGCTCCTCCCCAAACCTGGAGTGAGGTGCATTTACCTAAGAATTGGTTACATTTCACATCTTTGGAAAGCTGAGTTCAATTTCTCTAGCTGCGTCAAGGTATGTTTACTGCCACACTTACTGAAACAAACCAGCTCATCTACCCAGTGATGCTTGACTATAAGATGAACAGCCGCAAGGAGCAGACATCCCAAATCCTACAATTGGCTCGACAAAGCTGGACTAAAAGACAGCACAGAGGCACCAATTATAGCAGCACAGGAACAAGCTCTCAGCACAAGATTGATAGAGGCTGGGGTCTACCACACCAGGCAAGCACATAACAGCAGGGTGTAAGATGCTAGCAGGCAGGGCATACATGGAACGCCATAACCAAGCAGCCAGCATAGTATACTGAGTATGGCCTGGAAGTCCCAAGCTCAAATTGGGACACAGCCCCTACAGCAAGAGGGGATTTATTTTTTATTTATTTTGTATATTTTCCCTGTGTCATTTCTCATTATAGCACATAACTTAATTTATGGACACCTATGGTTTGATTTCTTTGCATGTGTGGATTGGGTGGGTTGTTACCAACATCTGGTGAAAATTTTATGTCAGTGGCACCTACTTTGAAAATTGGTAGCGTGTTCAATACTTATTTTACACGCTGTTTGTGTGCGTGTTTTCTTATGTTTATCTTCTATGATCAAAAAAAAAACTGCAAGCAGACTGGCAGTCAACACTGAGCATGATAAAGTCACATGCAAATTCCAACCGCCATACCACAAGCTTACAGCAGACAATTCAACCACTAGTGTGAACACATTCAGTTTGACACCACAAAACTGAATGTCACCAGCTTTGATCGTCAGGCTGCTGCTGTTTTCTCTCCGTATATGTCTCTGTGGTGAAGCTCATCCTTGCATAAGTTTTGTGTGACATGTTAATGTCCCTGTGCACATTTCTTTTCAATGTAGTTTCAGACTATACATATGTACATAGTTACAACAACCAAAATGAAAGTTAAGTTTAGAGATATATGCTGCAACATTTAGTGCTGAAAAAAGAGAAGGAAGTGGCACTATGCATGATCAGGTATGTCATGAAATGGGAGTATTATAGTTGTTTAGAGGTGTTACTACCACCTAGTGGTAACTAAGCATAATGTCCTTTTGTAGAGGAAGTCGTCTTCAGGGAGTAGTGTGCTCGCTTACTTCAGTGGAAAATTGTAATCTGATGACAATCTCTTCAATCCTGGTGTTAAAGTCCTATGGGGTTAGAACGATGCCACCTTAAAACGAAACTGAAAAAAATAATGAAACTGAAAAAAAATATTGTAACTGAAATAAATGTACTGAAAAATGTTGTATTGAAAGTGAAAAAAAATGATAGTGAAAAAAAATTAATTGAAACTGTACTTTTTTTTCAGTTTCAATCCATTTTTGGGGAGGGGCGGGGTTCTGTTTCAATTCGCTAGCACTGTTTTGGCCTCTGGGGCACGCTTCAGGGGCAGAGGTTTCGACCCGGCTTGGTGGTTGCGGGGGGTCATTTTTTACCCTCTCCAAAGCAATGACTGTAGAAAAGATGTGTAGTTTGTTCTTTTCATTTAAGAATACAGTCCACATTAATATTGACAGCTACATTCACCCTGGGGTGGAAATAGTGAGGGAGACCATCAGGACCAAGCTGGGTTTCCCTGGGTTTCATTACACCTGTCCTGTGCCAGATGTTCTGTTGATCTACACTAAGAGAGGCATCATTTCAGAAACACCAGGGAGACTGAAGCTCATTGCAGGGGTCAAGCAGGACTCATGATCTTCACCAGCAGCTCTCTCTCTCTCCACCGTAGGATAAGGTGCTGGGAATAAAGAATGCTAGGCTAGCTGTATAGCTGAAATTATGTTGCCTGGAACAAACTTTAGTGAGGACAGCAAAATGTGTGGAACTGCTCAAAATGTTACGGACGAATGGCCGGTGTGTTTGCGGAGCGAACAAACACACAAGGAGAATCACAAGGGACAGAACTGAACTTAAATAAAAAACAAGATGTTTATTCTGGCTGATAGAAAAACACCAAAACAAATGGCGAAGGCGAAAACTAAACTATAACCTGAACTAGGAAAACTAAAGCTAGACATGGAAAAACTCTGAATATGAACGTTAAACATAAACATGAACCTGAGAAAACCGAGACTGGAGAAAACATAAATTCCAGGAACATGAGGAGAGGAAAACAGATGACCTGACAAAGAACAATGGGAGACAGAGGACTTAAATACACAGATGTGTAGTGTGGGAAGTGGAAACAAACAGGAAACACAGCTGACACAAATGAACATGACGCCACAGGGGAAGCAAAACCAAACATATTGAACATGGAACGCAGGACTGTCAAAATACAACAGGAAACATAGCAAGTCATAAACTGTGACAACACCAGCTTGAGAAAGGGAGCGAGACATGCCTGAAGAAACATACATAGAAGCCAATCATAGACATCAGTGACCAGCATCAAACATCTGTTTCACTGGAGTTTCTGCGCACGCACAACATCCCAGATCACATAGCGAGACCACCGGGCTCCCCGTGGATTGTTATCGGGACTAGGCGGTGGTGCAGACGGAGGGAGAGGAAGCAAAAGCAGGGCCGTAGGTCCGGCATTATGCTGAGGCTAAAAAACAAACCACACAAGCCACCTCTGCCGAGCCTCTATCTCTCCAACGCCAGATCCCTCGTGCAAAAAACGGATGACCTGGAATTACAACTAGTGGGAAATCGCTATGTTCGTGACTGCTGTGCCTTGATCATCACCGAAACCTGGCTTCACCCGGGAATACCTGATGCTAGCGTGCAGCTAGCAGGCCGCACTCTCCTCTGCTGGGACAGGACAAAGGACTCCGGTAAGAGCAGGGGGGGAGGGCTGTGTATTTACGTGCATGAAAGCTGGTGCAACAACGGGACAATTATAAACAGTCACTGCTCCCTGAACCTCGAGAACATGTCAGTAAGATGCCGGCCTTTTTTTCTACTGAGAGAGCTAACAGTAGTGATCATCACGGCCGTGTACATTCCACCCGATGCCATCGTAAACACGGCGCTCTCTATCCTGCTGAACACCATTAACGAACAGCAGCGGGTCCACCCGTACGGTGTTCACATAATTGCAGGTGACTTTAATAAGGCCAACATAAAGACTGTACTCCCAAAGTTCTATCAGCATGTCAAATGTCCCACCAGAGGAGAAAACACTCTAGATCATGTTTACTCCAACATCAAGCATGCATATAGAGCCATACCCCTCCCCCACCTCGGTCAGTCCGACCACCTCTCCCTCCTGCTCTCCCCAGCCTACACCCCCCTCAGACGCAGTGCCAGGCCCACCACAAAGACTGTTACAACCTGGCCTGAAAATGCTCTCTCCAAACTACAGGACTGCTTCACAGAGACAGACTGGGACATATTTGAACACCAGGACCTAGAAACTTTCACAGGATCAGTACTGGACTACATCAAGTTCTGTACTGCAAATGTGACTGTGGACAAAAGCATTCGGGTTTTCCCAAACCAAAAACCCTGGATGACCAGCGAGGTCCGCTCACTCCTCAAAGTCCGCGATGCCGCCTTCAGGTCAGGTGACAGAGCTCTGTACAGGGCTGCTCGAGCTGACCTGAAAAGGGGGATTAAAAAAGCCAAGTCAGACCACAAAAGAAACATCGAGTCCCACCTGTCCAGCAACAACACACGGGAGGTGTGGCAGGGAATGCAAGACATCATCAACCACAGAGGCAGCACTGCGAAAACAGAAAACCTGAGTGTGCAGCTGGCAGAGGAAATAAACAGCTTCTTCGCCCGCTTTGAAACACCACAACAGCAGCACTCATCTGCCTCAGCCCTGCTCCCATCCTCATCCTCACCCTCACCTGGTTCCTGCAACGCTCCACTCACTGTAACAGAGCACGATGTCAGACGTGTGCTCCTAGCAGTGAACCCCAGGAAGGCGGCCGGTCCAGATGGAGTACCTGGCAAGGTACTAAGAGCATGCGCACACCAGCTCACCCTGATCTTCACCAGACTCTTCAACCTCTCACTGCATCAGGCAGCCATCCCATCCTGTCTAAAATCAGCCACAATCATCCCAGTGCCAAAGAAGTCTCCCATCTCCAGCCTGAATGATTACCGCCCTGTGGCCCTCACACTGGTAATCATGAAATGCTTTGAGAGACTAGTCCTTCAGCACATCAAGGATTAGCTCCCCCCAGAATTCGACCCCCACCAGTTTGCATACCGTGCAAACAGATCCACAGAAGACGCCATCGCCACAGCCCTCCATGCTGTGCTGAGTCACCTAGAGCAGCGGCAGAGCTACGTCCGAATGCTCTTCGTGGACTACAGCTCAGCCTTTAATACAATCATCCCGGACATCCTCATCACGAAACTGGTCACTCTTGGCCTCCCTCCTCTCACATGTGCCTGGATAAAAGACTTTCTCACAAACCGGCCCCAGACTGTAAGACTCGGCCCTCATCTCTCCTCCACTCGCACACTGAGCACCGGCTCCCCACAGGGCTGTGTGCTGAGCCCCCTCCTGTATTCTCTCTACACCCATGACTGCAGTTCGACCCACAACAACACTCTCATCATCAAGTTTGCTGATGACACCACGGTAGTCGGACTCATCTCAAAGGCAGACGAGGCAGATTACAGAGAGGAAGTCCTGAAGCTGGCAGCATGGTGTTCAGAAAACAACCTGACACTGAACACTAAGAAAACCAAAGAGCTCATTGTCGACTTCAGGAGACACAGCACTGACTTAGCCCCCCTTTACATCAACGGGGAGTGTGTGGAGAGGGTCCACACCTTCCGGTTCCTTGGTGTCCTCAACTCTGCTGACATTTCCTGGACAGACAACATCTCAGCGGTCGTCAAGAAGGCCCAACAGCGGCTGCACTTCCTGAGAGTCCTCAGGAAGTATAAGCTGAACTCCAACCTGCTGCTGACCTTCTACCGCTCGTCCATTGAGAACCTGCTAACCTACTGCATCATACGGCAGCTGCACCAAGGCGGATAGAGTGAGGCTTCAGAGTGTGGTCAAGACAGCACAAAAGATCATCGGCTGCCCTCTCCCCTCCCTGATGGACATTTATTCCTCCCGCTGCCTCAGCAGAGCAGTGTAAAGGAATTTCTTTTACTTATGTATTAATCACATTATTTTATTGTATAATGCCTTGGTGCCACTGGATTTTAACATGTCTGACACCCATACTGTAAGACAAATGGTGGGGGTCTATTTAGGAAGTTGGGGGAAGCAGACAACTCCACAGGAAGGAATCTTTTGTCTCTTCGAGGACTCTGGGAGGTAGCTAGGGAGTGTGAACCTTAAGGTGTGAAACAGCTGTGTACTGCCTTTTGTTCCTGTGGAAGGTATTTAACCGAGAGCCATGCTAGGCTCAGTGAGACTCTGCTGACCTGCCCCACGGTCATGTAGGCTCTCCATCAAGCTTGGTTGTCTGTTCTTTGTGTGCTTTGATTAAAGAATGTTAGCTACCGCTCACCCCTCATCTGCAGGCTTTATTTAATGGAAAACTTCCACAACAGCAGCAAACATTATCAAGGACAGCTCCCACCCTGGTTTCAACATGTTCAGCCTGCTTCCCTCAGGGAAGCGCTACAGGTGCATCAGCACAAAAACCCACAGACTCAAAAACAGTTTCTTCCCCAAAGCCATAACCACCCTGAACTCACACATGCACCGATAACACAGCCCCCCCCCACCCCCAATTTTTTTTTCCCCCACTTCCTCTATGGACCACCACTGTGCAATACCAATTCTATGTGCAATAACCCAACTGTATATACACAACACTATTTATCACATATTACTTTTTTTAAAACCGGCTTGTATATTTGTACATTTTATATATATATATATATATATCTTTTTCCCTCTGTTAATACTGTCCATATGTATATAGCGCTGCAGAACTGTGCCCCCCCAGCATGTTTGCACTGAGACACTGTACAACTGTATAGTGACAATAAAGGCATTCTATTCTATTCTATAACGGACAGGGGAGACTTGGACAAAGACATTACAAAGAAAAAAAACAGGAGCACAAAAAGTCCAACAGGAAGCTGTTGGCTGGACTCTACTGAACCCCCAGCTGACACAGGAAAAAGCTGGTCGGGCTCTCCTGAACCCCCAGTGGGAGCTGAAATGAGCACCTCCGGGGATCCAGAGCAAACTGAGTCCTCTGGATCTGACCTGGCTCATGTCTCAGTCCTACAGGAGCCCAGCTTGGCCTCAACACAAACATTTTCCATGCAATTGCCCATGAAAACACTGTTTACAAGACCATCACCAGTCTTAGTCTCAGAAGCAGCTGGATCGGTCACACAAAGCGCAGTCTTCGAATTAACAGTATCAGAGAGGATTAATGTATCTTTGGACTCTGCTGGCTGAAGAGCACATGGGTTCTAGAATGAGGCTCAGAACACCTAGTCTTAAAGTCCTCAGCTAGACCCCACAAGAAGCAGTCTTTGACACAAAGAAATCAACACGAAAATGCATTAAGACAGAGAACAGTTAATGCCGTACTAGAACTACTGGCTGCTACAAGTGGCAGTGCAGACTGTAACTAGTTACCACAGCATTACTTCCTACCAAAACTTTATCCTGCAACAATTTTATAGGATTAGTGGAGCAAGATGCCAGGCTTACACAGACAGAAGCAGAAACATTTTAATTAACGACAGATTTGGATGCCCTAATCACAGCCTCAGAGTTGGCCGTCTCAAGAGTTGAGACTGCCATGATGGGATTAAACAGTCTAGAAACATGACTCTTATTCTTGTCTTCAGAGATACAGAATTAAGTCTTTGAGTTCATAACACCAGAGACACAGTCATAATTGTCATTATTGCTATCCAGACCAGGAATCCTGAAACCAGCCGAAATGGCCAGGTTGAAAGCAGAAATGACTGTTTTATTCTGAGCTGACAGCGAATAACCCCCTCTTGATTCAAGTGCCACGGCTATGGGTAAATCATCAGAAAAAGAGTCAGTTTTATTCATGACAAGACGGTTCGTGGAAAACAACGCCACAGATGGCATTAGCTGGGGAGCCTCCTCAGGCTCAGGCTTGGCGTACCGATGGCGGGGACACCACTTCCACATGGACGGAGGAGAAGCTGAAGCCGGAGCCGAAAGTTACATGGCGGTGGGCTCATTGCCATCTGAGTACCATCCTACCAGAAAAGTGGCGGGTGACGAGAGAGCCGACCAAGGTGGAGATTCCGGTAAGACCGGGCTAGGGGAGACTCTCAGGGTGCCAACTCGTACTCCCTCGGGACAGCGAGGCTGCTGTCGTAGCAACACGGTCCCAATAAACTCTTTCAAAAGTTCCAACAGTCCATCTCTACAAGCTGGGTAGGCAGAAATCATTGGTCCAGCTGGGCCCGAAAGAACTCCTTGCCCTCCTCCTGCCTGCATGCGGAGGAGATAATCCACGGTCCACAAAGTTGTGTCACTCAAGTGATGAATTCCAGAAAGTTCTTGAATATACTATCTGCTGGGTCCGGACATGGGTCAGGCTGTGCTGTTATGGCCAAATGGCAGAATCACCAGGCACAGAACGGAACTTTAACGAAAAGTGGGCCGTTTATTCTGACTGATAGAAAAACAAACAAACAAATGGCGAAGGCGAAGGTGAAGGCGAAATCTAAGCTAAAACCTGAACTGGGATGACCCAGGACCATGCCACATTGGTCTTATCTATAGTTATATATGCATTTTTTTTTAATCCTTTACATGCAAATACTCCAGTCAAGATATAAACGGGCTCTTAGAATGTAACTAACATCATCACCAACTACAAATATAGGGAATCAAAGCATGAACATTTACACACCTGCTATTGCTTCATTTAAATGGAAAAGCTTTAGCCCTACATCCTCAAGATGCTCTTACAAAAAGTGGGATTTGTTTTAATTTGTTTTGTTTTAATTTTTCACCTCACATGGCAGTAAAAACTGTTCAGTATTTATCAGCAATCATCTTGATTTGACGTGAGGAGGGCCCTGTTAAGCAGAACATGAAAGGGGAAGAGAGGAGTAAATTGACATCATGCTTATTTGAACTGACTTATTTGAACTTTGAACTGACCTGAAAATCAGAGCTAACCGTCACTGTGTAAGGGTTTCACTTGTCACGAGATCACTAGTTAGCTAACAAAAACTAATGCAAGTTTCTTAGCCACAACCAACCAACCAACCAACCCAATGACATAATATTCTGTACTGACAGAAGATGGTGCTATACATGTGCTCAAAACATAAGGTTTAAGTGCTTATTTCACATAGAATGTTACATCTATATCCGTTTTTGAGAGGAGGGTTCCATGATATAAATCAGCCTTTCTTTGAAGAAATAAGGGGAAAAGATGAAGGCGATGCTGTTCATTAAGCTTTAAATAAATTCATGTTATTTAAAGTTAAGGCCTTTTCAAACCAGACACATAAATTCTGTACAGATATTTCGGGGATTAAAAAGATTTTTTGGACTCACCTGTGATGTGAGCCATTCACATCAACTGCACAATTTCATCAATGTCATGATTAATTTACTGTTGTGTCCTGTAATGATTATACCATATTGCACCACTAGAGTGTGGTGTCGCGAAATAAGAGTAAAGTTGAGTTGGTAAAATTTTAGAGTTAGAATATAATTAAGATGGCTAACTGATAACTGGAATTGTCTCCGTGTTACCTTTACGATGTAAAGTCATGTGCTGAATTCATTAAAGAGCACTGTTCCTCGATGAAGACTGGTTTATTACCGGCTGCTGCTACTTTTACTTTATTTATTCGTTTAAAAGAAGCTTGATTTTTCTGTTTTTTCAGATTTGAATAAACAGATCCGACCAATCAGATCACTGCATTTGGCAAAAAGTGCACTCATAGCCCCAACCGTGCACCTGTAATGAATTAACAATGCTATGGAAATAATAAAATGATAAGACACACAGCTAAACCCTACTCTGGCTCACTCAGCTCTCTGAAATGATTTCTCTGCCCCCTCAGATGTGAACCCAGCACCACTAACTAGAGTTCAAACTGCCCCTGACATCCTGAAGTATGTATGAAAAATGTACACCACTGCATTTTCGTGAGAATTGGATGAACCCAGAATCTCTCTTCTGTTTTTCTAGTTTAGGAACATCAGGCAAGCTCATCATCGCTTCATGTCAACTTCAATTTTTTTTTTTCACAGTCCAGTTTTTGAGGACAAATTTAAATTTTTGATTTGCTGGTCATTCGATGTACAGCAGCCCGGCTGTGATATTACATGTGGCCTAACTTGTTTCTTCTTCTGGTGGTGTAGAAAGAAGAGCGCAGTCCTAGGAACATCAAGGATACTGCACAGGACCCACAAGCTCCTGGGCCTCTGGTAGAGGAGCCAGGTTTTGGAAAAGAGAGCATGCAGGACAAGAGGGGAATGTTTTTTTGGGGGGGGGGGTTTGTATATTTTCCCTGTGTCATTTCTCATTATAGCACATAACTTAATTTATGGACATCTATGGTTTGATTTCTTTGTATGTGTGGATTGGGTGGGTTGTTACCAACATCTGGTGAAAATTTTATGTCAATAGCACCTTAAAAATTAATTAACTTAGAAAATTGGTGGTGTGTTCAATACTCATTTTACACAGTGTGTGTGTGTTAGCTTTTATCTTCTAGGAAAAAAAACCTGCAAGCAGACTGGCAGTCAACGCTGAGCGTGTCACAGGCAAATTCCAACCGCCATACCACAAGCCTACAGCAGGCACGTCAACCTGTGTGAACACATTCAGTTTGGCACCACAAAACTGAATGTCACCAGCTTTGATCGTCAGGGTGCTGATGTTTTCTCTCTGTATATGTCTCTGTGGTAAAGGTCATCCTTGCAGCAGTTTTGTTTGACATGTTCATATTCCTATACACATATTTTTTTCAATATAGTGTCAGAAGTTATAGATGTATACAGTTGCAACAATCGAAATGAAAGTCAAGTTTAGAGATATGCTGAAATCTTTAGTGCTGAAAAAAGAGAAGGAAGTGGCACTATGCATTATCATGTATGTGGAACTGCACATTGAGGTCTTTTCTATAGGTATATATGCATTTTTTTTTTACCCTTCACATGCAAATTACTCACATCAAGATATAAAATGTGCTCCTATAATGCAACCAACATCATCACCGACTTCAAAGAAAGGGAATAAAAGCATGAACATTTTCACACCTGCAAATGCTTCATTTAAATCATAGAAAATGGAAAAGCTTTAGCCCGACATGCTCAAGATGCTCTTACACAAAGTGGGATTTGACTGAATGCACACAGGCACAAGCATCACTTTTATTGGTATTTAAATTTTTCACCTTCTCACGTGCCAGAAAAACAGATCATTATTTATCAGCAATCACTTTGATTTGACCGCACGAGGTCCCTGTTGAGCAGAACATGAAAGAGGGAAGAGAGGAGTAAATTGATATCATGCTCATTTCTTTGGCCTGATCTGAAAATTAGAGCTAACCTTCACTGTGTAAAGGTTTAGGGAAAAAATGCATGTCCAGTAAGAGTTTTGACAGATGACAAATTGTTTCTTACACCACATAGCTGTTTCTTCTCCCCTTATTGGGTAAGTTTTTTAATTTCTATTTACATTGTGGACAGAAGCCTTATTTTTAAAGTGTACAAAATGTAAAGGTTCACTTTAAAGGAGTATTTATTTATTGTGAATTAGTCAGCTGAGTTATTTTAAGGCAGCAGTTTTATTTATTTTCTTGTGTTACAGCATTTAATGACTAAATCAGCCTATATTCTTCTTTGCAAATGCTCTTTTTTCCAGTGGTCTAATATTTCAGTCTAGTCTCCAGGTTATTCTCTAACACTAAACCAGAAAAGTTACGGATCCCTCTGTTTGTAACGTTGTTCAACGTTCAACGTTGTTGGTTCATCTTGAAAGCTGACATACTTAATCAAGGATCCTGTATGATTTGTAAGTTTTCTTTTTCTGTATTATTAGTTCCTGTTGTTGAGTGCAATGAAAATTTGCAACGGACCATCTCGCCTGCTGGTTCAGCTAATTTACATTACATTTTTCCCAGGTAAGACCCAGTTTTATGTTTTTACCAGATTTTCTAAAACACTCATGCTATGCTAGAAATAACATACTGAAAATAAAGAATAAATATCAGTTTAAATGAGTTTCTCTTCTAAATCCATCTGTCTTCCCCTTATCTCTGTCTTCATTTTCCTTTTGACAGTTTTTGTGGCACAAAGGGTCGAAGTCTCACCTGAAGTGACTGGATACCTTGGACATGATGTCACCCTGCATTGTCAGTTAATCCAAGGACCAACACATACCAATATTGCTCATGTTCAGTGGTTTCTCCTGGAAGAAGGAGGAACAGGAAAAAAGAAAGTCGCTCTCATTGCTTTCAACTCTGTCTTTGGAGTGAATATTTTTGAGAGTCCACTGAAGGAGAGAGTGGCATTTAATGAACATTCATTGATAATTAAGGATGTCAAAATGAAAGATGCAGGATCCTATACCTGCGAGATTACCACCTTTCCGAGTGGTACATTTGAAGGAACCACCAAACTTGTTGTTCAAGGTAAGGATGTAAACTGTTTTTATATATTGAGCCAAAACAATATTAGGTGTTATATATTAGGTATTATTAGGGAAAATCTTCAAAAGATAACTGACACAAACCACACATTTGGTTTAAATATTTTTTTTTTCTGTTTCATGTCCCACTCATTTTAATATAAAAAAAATTTGGACCAACATCTATTTTTATGTATGATTCAAGGATCTATATTTAGTTGGTAATTCTATCAAAAATCAACAAGTGCCTTCTGGTCAGTCGTCTCCAGTTTGCATAATAAATTTTATGGTACAAACTTTGAACATCAATATTGATCAGGGTCTGTAATTTGGGGCAGATACATATAAAGTTTTCTTTTAATTGGTGAGTTTAAATATGAAAAAACGTCCAGCACTCCTATGAAGTCCTATATTTAAGCACACATTTTTTTAAAATTCACATTCCAAAAGACAATTAGTGGCCATTTCTGAGTGGTATATGATTAAATTTCACAAGATAAATTATGTAGAATACATTCTAACATGAACTTCTTAGTAATAAAAATGAAGAAAAGAATTATTTTACTATATTTTTCATGCTTGATCAAATATTTGGAACAAATATGACAAGGTGTACCAAAAAAAAACAATACTATCAGTAGATTATATTATTTAAATTGAACAAAATTCAGGAGTTTCTGAATTGTACTCTTATAACTCAGAAAATAATTCTGTTAAATAGGCGCATGTTTATCATTTCAAGACCTACTCTACCTACCTACAATTTCGAAACCAAATGCCCTAGAATAGCTGGATCATTTAGGTTAAGTCTCAAAGATACTAAGAGGTATTAAAAACTTGTTGATGTTTTGTTCGGCACCTACCTATTAAACGTGACCTGAATTATCAGAGTGCTCTAGGGCAATAGATCTGGAAATGCCAGGTAGAGAAGGTCTTGAACATGAAAAATATATTTAATAATTATTTTCTCAGTTTCATCTAAAATAGTTATAACAAGTGTTGGGGAGCAACGGAATACATGAACTGGAGTTACATATTTAAAATACAAAATATGAGTAACTGTATGCCGTTAAAGTTACCGTTTAAAAAGGTGATATTCAGAATTTGTTGAAATACAGGGATTACATGGTAGTCTTTTCCTGTTTCATATGTTGGGCTGTCCCCTCTCTATTTTTGGTAATTCCACGGCGGTGGAAACCCAAACAAAACACGCATTAAGAGGCTCTAATGCCTGTGTCTCAATCTCGCGGCCCATGTCACCTCTACTTGCGGCCCGCATAATGAGGTAAAGAAATATTTTTTTAAATTATTATTAAAAAAATTATTTAATAAGAAGGCAATAGGCAGAGTGTTACAGGCATAAAGAAGAATGTAGCGTTATGGGCAGTGTAGTCCGTGCTGCAGGGAGAATGGACTGCCATACCTGTTATGTGTCTGTGAGCGCGAGGGAGGGAGAAAAAGGAGAGTGGAAAAGTACAAGTTGTCACTGACCAGAAACAACAGGAGATGGAAGCATGTAAATATAATAATAACCACTGCAGCCAAAAAGAGTGCCTGACGAGCCCAGTTGTAAGTAAGCTATTACGATTCGACTGTACACTGTGTTCATGTTTTCCTCCGAAACAATAAGTTCTGTTGGAGCAGCCTTTCAACGCCTCTCTCTGTCTCTCACTAGCAAAGTTGACCAAGACAACAAAGTAAAGCTAGTTTTCGGCCCGACGTATTAGCCAGAGGTCCCTTTACTACAGTTCGGAGCCGTGGACCTGTTTTATATACGCGCGGAATAGTTTTCTATACAAGATCGCTGCAAAAAGTGCAGCCTTACCTAATGTCCACCCTACTGTTACTCATTTTATATTAAGATATAAAAATCTAGTTGGTATCGGTATGGCGAGTAACCTTCAGTAATAGTAAATCACACAGCAATAGTACATTCATGTAGTTGTAAAAAGCATGGTAATATATTAAGTAATCCAAAGAATTCAGAATACATTACTCTCATTGAGTAACGTAATAGAATATGTTACAAAATACAATTTGGGGCATGTATTCTGTAATCTGTAGTGGAATACATTTTAAAAGTAACCTTCCCAACATTGGTTATAACAATGTATCAAAAAAGTGGGTTCACTTACCTCTACATATATTTTGTGTGTGTGTTTTAAAAAGTATTTGATACAAACTTGAGATAAAGCTAAAAATTCAAATGTCAAAATTTTGAGCCATAATATTTTTTATGCAAATTAGAGAGAGCTTAACAGAAAAGGTACACATTTGATGTCATAAAATATCCCACACCTTTTATTTTGAATTATTGTGCAATTTAAGTATATGCTGTTCAGAAATTGTTGCTAGTTTTATTTTGCTGTTTGAAGTTTTTATCACTGTCTACTCAAATATGGGTCTTTGTGATGGAGTTTGGTTTTTTTTTTTCATAATTGAACTAGCCAGTACCTGGACATTTTTTGATGCATCTATCCCACATTACAGATTCTGATTTATGTCCATGGCAATATAAACAGATTTCAGTGTGCAAAAATTTGTTTTAAAGTGGGTGGAAAGATCATTTTTGGAAATAAACTTATATAAATTGATATATACATGAAACTAAAATTTAACAGAATTCAATATACATATATATATATATATATATATATATATATTTATATACATTTAGATATATAGGACCCCAAGAAGGGACCGGTCCCATCCAACTACCGACCAATAACCTGCCTCAGTACTACATGGAAGCTCCTGTCAGGCATCATATCGGCTAAGATGAACAGGCACATGGGTCAATACATGAGTGGGGCACAGAAAGGTATTGGCAAGAATACCAGAGGTGCAAAACACCAGCTACTGGTAGACAGGACAGTCAGCCGAGACTGCAAGACCAGACTGACCAACCTGTGCACTGCCTGGATTGATTACAAGAAGGCCTATGACTCAATGCCCCACACCTGGATCCTGGAATGCCTAGAACTATAGAAAATCAACAGGACCCTAAGAGCCTTCATCAGGAACTCAATGGGCATGTGGCGTACAACACTAGAGGCCAACTCCAAGCCCATAGCACAAGTCACCATCAAGTGCGGGATCTACCAAGGAGATGCTCTGTCCCCACTGCTGTTCTGCATAGGCCTGAACCCCCTCAGTGAGATCATTAACAAGACTGGCTACGGATACCGACTACGGAACGGAGCAGTTGTCAGCCACCTCCCGTACATGGATGACATCAAGCTGTATGCCAAGAGTGAATGAGACATCGATTCACTGATCCACACCCCCAGGCTATACAGCAATGACATCGGGATGTCATTCGGACTGGAGAAGTGTAGTCGGATGGTAACAAAGAGATGGAAGGTAGTCAGAACTGAGGGGATCGAACTACCAGAAGGCAACATTGCAGACATAGAGGACAGTTACAAGTACCTGGGGATCCCACAGGCGAATGGGAACCATGAAGAGGCCGCTAGGAAAGCTGCAACCACCAAGTGCCTGCAGAGGGTCAGGCAAGTCCTGAGGAGTCAGCTGAACTGTAAGAACAAGATCCGGGCTATCAACACCTACGCCCTGCCCGTGATCAGGTACCCTGCTGGGGTAATAGGCTGGCCAAAGGAGGAGATAGAAGCCACTGACATCAAGACAAGAAAGCTCCTGACTAGGGCTGCCACAAACGATTATTTTGATAGTCGACTAGTCACCGATTATTTTTGCGATTAGTCGACTAATCAGATCATGCATCCATTGGACGTAAAATGTACAGCTTATTGCACCAGCATGCGTCTGCTCTTATATAACTATCATTAGCTTACAGCTTGAAGTGTTTAAGGTATGTGCTAACTAAAAATAAAGACAAGATGATAGTTTATTACACTTTTAATGAAATTTGCAGATTGTTTCAGTGAAGTTTAATAAACTCAGCCGTCTGCTCCTTGCTATCTAAAATATAACAGGACACCGGAGTATATTCTCGAGCATCTCACACTTCTGATAATCAGTTGTCTGCTTGACGTTTATTCATCTGTGCAAAAACTATAACTTTATTTCTCAGCCAAACCAATTTACTCAGGAACAAATAAAATACAAAAAAAAAGCCAAACAATAACATTTTTAAGTTATCTAAGTGACTTATATTACATGTTTAACCTGAGCAGCGAAAGACGGCGGTGAGTTTGAAAACGATTTGCCGGGGGTCCGGTGTTCTCACCGACTCTAATGAGCCTAGAAACCCGGCTCGCTATCGAGCTGGTGGGTAACAGACGTCTCCGAAAACGTCGGAGCGCTTTTGAAAATATGTGGTGTCTTGATAAACTGAGCAGATATTTGAGGTTTACACAGCTACATTCTCACCTGAAAATATGTTAAACGTTTATTTTGTGACCCAGAAAGAATAATAAGAGTAATATTAAAACTAACTAGCTGCCGCCATTGTTGACAACTGCGCTGGGCCGCGCTATGAATTCTGGGACACAGTTTCTTCTTCTTCGGGGTTAACGGCAGCTGGCATCCTTGTACATGCAGTGCTGCCATCTTCTGTTTCAGTCCGTTATTACACTCTTAAATACTACTACTTATTCCTGCGTCTTTTGGGATCTTACAAAGCTTCAAACGACGCGTCGACTATTAAATTAGTCGTCGACGATTTTAATAGTCGACGTAATCGTGACTAGTCGACTAATCGTGGCAGCCCTACTCCTGACCATGCATGGAGGGTTTCACCCCAAGTCCAGCACCCTGAGGCTGTACGCTAAGCGGAAGGAAGGGGGCCGGGGACTGGTGAGTGTCAGCACCACAGTCCAAGATGAGACAAGAAACATCCAAGAATACATTGGGAAGACGGCCCCAACTGACCGAGTGCTCAGTGAATACCTTAGGCAGCAGAAACCCAAGAAAGAGGAGGGAGATGAGGAACCATCATGGAAGGACAGGCCCCTGCACGGTATGTACCACCGGCAGATAGAGGAGGTGGCTGATATCCAGAAATCCTACCAGTGGCTGGACAAAGCTGGACTGAAAGACAGCACAGAGGCACTAATCATGGCAGCACAAGAACAAGCTCTGAGCACAAGATCCATAGAGGCTGGGGTCTATCACACCAGGCAAGACCCCAGGTGCAGGCTGTGTAAAGATGCCCCTGAGACAATCCAGCACATAACAGCAGGGTGCTAGATGCTAGCAGGCAAGGCATACATGGAACGCCATAACCAAGTGGCCGGCATAGTGTACAGGAACATCTGTGCCGAGTATAATCTGGAAGTCCCGAGGTCAAAATGGGAGACGCCCCCAAGGGTGATGGAGAATGACCGAGCTAAGATCGTGTGGGACTTCCAGATACAGACGGACAACATGGTGGTGGCTAACCAACCGGACATAGTGGTGGTAGACAAACAGAAGAAGACGGCTGTAGTGATCGATGTAGCGGTTCCGAATGACAGCAATATCAGGAAGAAGGAACACGAGAAGCTGGAGAAATACCAAGGGCTCAGAGAAGAGCTCGAGAGGATGTGGAGGGTGAAGGTAACGGTGGTCCCCGTGGTAATTGGAGCACTAGGTGCGGTGACTCCCAAGCTAGGCGAGTGGCTCCAGCAGATCCCGGGAACAACATCGGAGATCTCTGTCCAGAAGAGCGCAGTCCTGGGAACAGCTAAGATACTGCGCAGGACCCTCAAGCTCCCAGGCGTCTGGTAGAGGACCCGAGCTTGAAGGATAAACCGCCCGTAGGGGCGTGCTGGGTGTTTTTTTTTTGTTTTTGTTTTTTATATATATTGATCTATCTATCTCTATAAATATATGGATAGATAGATAGACACACACATTAAGACTGAGGACCATAAAATGTTTGTGCAAATCGGAGATGAATGAGCAGAAACTGTTCAAAAATTATCCTTGTAAAACATAAAAGCATTGTGGGATTATGAAATTGAAGCTTGGATTTTTTGTCAATAGAGTCAGTATAGTATAGTTGTTAATTTGTAGGTAACATAATTTAGTTCACTTAGTAAACCCCATTTGGGAAGACAGTGAGTAACGGACTGTAATAATTCTTTATTCTGCCAGAAAACATGCCACCATCAGCAGGAATGGTTTTTACTATAGTTGCTGCTGCCGTGCTTCTGTTAGCGATCATAGCGGCCGTGGCTTATTTCGTCCACAGCAGAAGGTGAGTGTATGTTTTTATGGAACGCCAGGACTGACATAATGAATTAATTAAATACACCATTAAATAATTAATTAAATGTGGCAATAATTAAATAAAATTGGAAATAATTAATTAAAATGTGAAATAATTAATTAAATAAATATTTTTGACACATTTAATTAACTCATTATTGACACATTTAATTAATTATTTAATGATGTATTTAATTAATTCATTTTGGTACACTTGACTCCTTCAGGTCTCACCATGAAATAATTTTATCTGTCAACCTCACCCATCAAACTCAGGGGGCGGGGTTAACGCTGATCAAGTCAAAACCATTGCTTTGGCCTGGTGGCCATTATTTTTAGAAGGTGTTTCTGCACACCAACAACCGGCATGAGGAAACTACAGAACTGTACTTAGAAAAACCCTGTTTGTGTGTCACCAAATACCGTTTTAATATTTTTTAGCTGAGAATGTAGTGGTTTAATCTTCAGATATCTGGTCGGTTTGCCAAGATATAGCCTCTTTGTAAAAGTGCTTGGATGATTTCGGAGATGTAAATGGCAAATAGACTGGTTCTTATATAGCGCTTTTCTACTCTTCTGAGCACTCAAAGCGCTTTACACAACTTGTGCATTCACCCATTCACACCCATTCGCACAAGCACATTTTCTTAGTGCTTTCTAACTAACATTCACACACACATCAACCTCAGCCAAACCAATTTGCTCGGGTTCACCTATAAAGTGCTCTGTAGGGAACAAAGCTCCAGCAGCTCTGTGCTCGGGGAAAAAAACTATATTTACTTATCTTGTGCAGAAAAATGCACCGACATTGCTTTATATCGAACACCGACTGCCCAGTTAAACTGTGACTATCACCAGGTAACGTGGGCGTGTTTCTTGAATTAGCAGCAGGTGTTAAACAGCTGACAGGTGAGGAGGATGTATGCAGGTAAACCAGGGGTCAGCAACCTTTAACACCCAAAGAGCCATTTGGACCCAGTTTCCATGGAAAAGAAAACACTGGGAGCCGCAAATACTTTTTGACCTCTAAAATGAAGATAACACTGTTATTGTTTTTTACCTTTATGCTTTGTATAAACAACTAAACTGTGTTGCTTATGAAATCTGTGAGGTGCTACAGAGAAAATAAAATTTTATTTGTGTAATGAACACATTTTGAGCTCTTAAAAAATATAACAAAAAAGGAAATACACCCAGCTGAAGGTCTCTTTTAAATGAAGCTGAAGCTGAACTTAAATTATTCGTATAGCAAACAAAAACTGTAGTGAGTGTCATCCTTATATCACCTTTGGAATTTCACAGCCTGTAGCGGAGCCTTAACCTGAATTTCAAAAATAATTGGAAAAAAGCAGCTAAAAAATGAAAAATACATATTTGCAAAATATCTGGATAAATATTTATTGTTAATGTGTGTGTCGGGGTGTGGTCTGCAGTGCCGTTGCAGGGGAGGCGGACACACCCGAGCGGCATCCGCAATCACGCCTCGCCAGCTTAAAGTCTGTGCTCTCTCTGCTGTTGTGTTGGTGTGTGTCGGGCTGTGAGCTGAAAAGCTAAACCCGGCTGTATGTGTACAGCAACCACATGTGAAAAGTAGTCAATAAAGAAATGCTGAAAAGCATCTTCATGCAAACATCGTCGGGTCTGCCATGGTATGTTTACAATGGGACTTCTGCTCCCAACCTCTATGCACAGCGTCTGCAAATCGGGGCTGTACGAAGTCACTTCATCTTTACGCAGGACTGTAAGCTGTCATCCATACATAGGCCTGCCTGGGGTTGAAAGTCTCGATAAATGCACAGCATATCGGTGGTTATGGTTTATGCGATTGTGACTCTTATTTTGAGCGATGAAAAATAATAACATATAATTTTATTTTTAGATTTCAAGATCACAATAATCTTCCAATTTAGAACTACAAGTTAAAAAGAACTAACACAAATAAAATACACTTCAGATAAATACTTATAATTTTTTTTCCTAACCACGTGAACCCACAGTATAAGGACTAAAGACCTGCGGGTTGCCGACCCCTGAGGTAAACTAAGGGCCTGTTGAGCTGATCGCTGGTGTCGTGAGAAAAATGTCACCTCGTTCTTTATGTTACAGAAGCACAGAAACATGAGACCAGGTGGAAAGAGACGATCGTTCGGTGAAAATGAGACTCTGCGAATGCAACATGTAGAACATGGATAGTGGAATATGTAAACAAACCGGTTACACTCTGTCAGCTGACTGTTAGCAGAGCTAGTGACATCTCTGAAAACATCTGAGCACTTTTGCAAACATGTTCTATGTTGACAACCTGACCAGACATGTGAAGATTACGCCACAACATTCGCAGCTAAAACACTATTAAAAGTGTTGGTGACAGTTGGTGACAGAAAAACGGGGTATTTTCAAACTTTACACCACCACCATTGCTGCCTGTGATTTGAAATGCATTCTGGGATACCTGGCTGCCCCAAGTCCAAACAAGCAATCGATTATCTAGGATCGACCTGTCTTGACTTACTTTGCACGGCAACCAATCAAATGTTAGAGAAGCTGCAGTGGCAGCGTTAACCCCGCCCCGTTAGTTTAATGGGTGAGGCTGACAGATAAAATGATGACAAAAGTGCCAAAATGAATTAAATAAATAAATCATTAAATAATTAATTAAAACTGTCAATAATTATTTAAATGTGTTATTAATAATTTAAATATGTGAATAATTAATTAAATGTGTCAATAATGAATTAAATAAATGTGTTGTAAATATTTATTTAATTAATTATTTCCAATTTTATTTAATTATTGCCACATTTAATTAATTATTTAATGGTGTATTTAATTAATTCATTATGTCAGTACTGGCGTTTCATATGTTTTCACATATTATTTGTGTGCAGACATATTTTTTAACAGAGTCATATTTTAGGGATCCATCTTCTTTTTGGAAAAACGTGACCGTGTAGTAAGAAAAAACATTTTAGGGTCAAGACTTTAAGGCTTAATACACTCTGGTAAACTGCATATGGTTCTGATGTTGTCTTGATGCATAATCAATCATCCAGGTAAGGAAATCCCAAAAAGTTGATTCTGGTCATCTGGACGTAGCGTTTTCAGTGCGAGAAATGTTCGTCGCTCATCCAAGTGACTTCTTGAGTCTGAAAAAGCTACATCCAGATGAACAGAATCAACTTTTGGGGGGGGTGCTTACGTTGGTTTAATTGGTTTGTGCCATTTCACAGACCAAACAATAACTTCATTAAATTATAGTTGTCAGATTACTCAAAATATAATCAATCTGTAAGTAAATACCTAACTTTTCTTCTAAGTCACCAAATCAATCAGAAAAAAAAAATCATTTTGCTTGTGTTTCCTTTGCTCAGACGACATTCATCAGCCAGGCTTCGTGTTGTCATTGGTAAGAACAAGCACAGCATTTTACATTAACTCAATTTGTAAACACTTGATTCATTTGCATTTTGCTGCAATGAAACTTGCACTTCTTTCAGATACAAATGGTCCAGAGATAGATGAGGCCCAGCTGTCTGTAACTGCGAGAAATGAGGTGAGATCTGTGATATGGGGGTACGTTTTGAAGCTTGAATCAATACGTTTAGCCAGATACATTTAATTTACATTATGTTGCTGTCCTGTCATAATTTATTTTTAATCACAAGAGAGTAATCACCACATTTTCTTATATTTATTCACAGGATGTGGTGTACTCTGATATCAAACTGAAACCATTTAGAAATGCTTCTCCTTCATTCAATTGCAAACTCAGAGACAGCGTGGATGTTGACGACGTCACGTACTCTGCAGTCATATTTTCTCATAAACAGTCCAAACCAGACACAGAGTATGTTTAGCATTTTTACCATCTTTTGTGTTAGTTTAGTCTGTTAGTCTCAAATTGTAATATTCATACTTTCTATACAGAGGATAAAATAAGTATTGAACACATAACCAATGACCTAAGTAAACATATTTCTGTATGTAAAATACTGTATGTATTTTAATATTAATACAGTCTAGCAAATTGTGGTGTGTTACAGCATACACAGATCAAAATTGTTATCCAGTTGTAATAAAGAATTGCTCATTTATCCACCAGAGATTTTAAATATCCAGCTAATTGTTGTTGGCATATTTCACTTTGAATTGGCATCCGAAGTGCACAGAGTGAGCTTCTGTCTGCAAAACTCCAAACTGTTGTGAATGTAAATGACTTCTTCCTTTACTTTGATGAAGTGAAACGCATTTGTGGTCATCTTCACCAATACTACAAAAACAAACTGCACCTGATGTTAACTCTCTAGTCTATCTGTGCATTTTTGCAGGAAGGTTTAGCTACAAGAAGGAGTCCTTTCTTGCTTTAGGCATTCCCAGTAAAGCCAGACTGGCTTGCAGCGTGTCACCTGACATTTTCAGGTTTACATTTGTGGCCGTAAAAGTAAAATTGCCCTGCAGAGAAGTTCGGATCCCCACAAAAGCACTGACAATATTCAGTGAGAATACAGTGAGAACCATCAAAGGAGGAAGGTGAAAAGTAACAGAAGATAAACATAAAAAAGACAGACAATCATTCAAAACTAACTGGGCAATGCAGAAACCGGAAACAAGTTTAAATGACAAAAAAGGTCAAGAAAGTTCTTTAGTAAAATCATTTTCATGGCCTATAGCCTTCATCGAATCCATTCATGTTATCAAACTTTGTGTGTTGTGTGAAAGTTGAGACATTTGATTGCTTTAGAGATAATGTTCTCCAGTAGACGGCTGTGTGAGTGTGTACATTTGTTAATTCTGCACATGGTTATTTGTGGTTGTTGATCTTGATACAGTTGCAGTTTAAACCTTTCCATGTTCACCAAACTAATTCTGTGGTTTTCCTTTTCTGCTATGATGAGCTTTGTCTTGACAGGAAACTGATGTCAGCGATAAGACAAGGCAGTTTAAGGAGTGTGTTATGAAAGTCATTCCATATCAGATTACAAAGATGTGAATAAGTAAACTCAGCAATATTTTCCCACTAGAAGTGAAGACACATGAAGAATGTACTACTGAGAATGCATCAGAGGAACACACATTCATGAGCTATGTTGTGATGTGTGATATGAAACAAGGACGACGAATAACAAGCAAACATGGGTGTAACAGAAGGAATTAGGTTTCTTTTTCGGGGTTTTTTTTTAGATTGTTTTTCTCTGTCACATTTGTAGTCATTTTGCGTCTCTTCTGTACTTGTTTTTCCTCTCTCATTTTGAATTTTTTTCTGTTTCTGTTTCTAAGAAATGTTAATAAAAAAATTTTGTATACAGGCCTGTCTGGCATGTCTTGGTCTTGGTAATCCAACTTATTGCAAAAAACTTTTGAGTCTGGTTATGTGGTGGGGAAAGTGCATTTTGTTAGGTGCAACTGTTTATATTGGTTAATACCAATATATCAGCCCATCATGTGACAGCAAATCAGTCCATTTAGGCATGTAGACAAGGTTAAGATGAGCTGACTTTCAAGTGACTTTGAATTTGGCATGGTTGTTACTGCCAGACAGTCTGGTCTGAGTACTTCAGAAACTGCTGATCAGCTGGGATTTTCCCACACAGCCATCTCTATGGTTTACAGAGAATGGTATGAACAAGACAAAATATCCAGTCAGTCAGCAGCGGTTTTCTGGGTAAAAATGTCTTGTTAATACCAGAGACCAGAGGTGAATGACTTGTAATTTAATTCAGTTCTTGTAATTCAAATGACCAATCGTTTCAGCCAAGCTATGCAAGACAAGAGCATCTCTGAATGCACAACATTTTGAACCTTGAAGAGGATTGATCTTAGCAACAGAACATCAGAAAAGCAAGAGTAATTTGCTCAGGCTCACCAAAATTGAGCGATAGACGATTGGAAATACATACATATTGCCCGGTCTGATCAGTCTTGATTTCGGCTGCAACATTCAGATAGTAAGGTGAGAATTACGGTGTAAACAACATGAAGCCATGGGTGTGCCCAAAAAAGAGGCTTCTCATACTGCAATGAAAACTCGCATGAATTATAAGAACCTCAATCAGGATTTTTTTTCTTAAGTATTTCTATTCATCTTTAGGGATGAAAAAAAGGTTTTTGAACTTCATTTTTTTTAATGTACTTTTCAAAGTGTCTTTTACATGTCTACTTAGGTGGACAACATCACATTTGGAGTGGGTGGCAGGGTATGGAGTGACACATCAGTGTCCAATGTAGTGGTTTATGTGCAAGTATATCATCAACACTGACACAAATACAAGAAAACAGCCTTTGAATAGCTGTCCACTGTAGTGACCACTATGCGTGAAAGGGTTAAATCTGCACCACCCCAGCTTCCAAAAAAAAAAAAAAACCACTTACTTCATACTTCATAAAAACTTCATTTACTGTTTGCTTTGATTTTAAAACATAGCTTCAGGGAAATATAAAAAAAATAGAGCAGCAGTAGCCTGTGAGGTTTACTTAATGTATTTATAGTTGTGAGAATGTGATTGTTTCAGCATCATATGAAGATGATGACATGCAAGTCTCTATACAGCACCTGCAGGAGTTTATGTCCTCACCAAGGAGAAGGAAAGAGCTATAAATGTTTCATCGCATCCGTCTTTGAAGAGTGACAACTTCTCTTCCACACAGTCTCTTTCTGTTTGTCGGTGGAGGACGAGGTACCATCCCAGGATGGTTTGCACTCATGATCCCTGCAACGATCACCTGCATATGTAAGAATTCCTGCCTAGTTTTATTTTCTGTCTTCTCATCTATTTAAATTGATGTTTTTTTTTTTCTTTTTTTGCTAGGTAACTGAATCATCAGAAGAAATCTAATTGATAAAACTTAAATCTGTCAGACCAACTGGGAACTCACTTCTTTCAGTCACATATCACTGCATTAACTGTATCTGAAAAACAGAAAAAACATGCAATAAAACATCTAAAGTCCCAATTAAAATTTAAAGACCACTTGAAAAATGGCAAAAAGAAAAATCATATTTTGCATGGTTGGCTCATAAAGAATTTATATGACGTATATGCTATCAAGCTGCATTTACCTGTAAGGCCAGATGGGGTCTGTTTATTACACTCAAAGCATATAATTAGATTGGACCAATTTTCTGTTTCAGTTTTTGACAAAATGATGTCTCATGGCTGTTATCCACACTGTAAAATCTAATTAGTTCCCAGAACTTACTCACTTAAGATAACTACATAGGGACAACTTATTCACTGCAAGTACACAGTACTAAGTTAATTTTTCTGAGTGCACAATAATAATAGTTTACGCATTGAAGAAACATTTCAAGTTCTACTAAATTAAGGAAAAACAATTTGTAGTAACTTCCTATTTTTAATTTTGTTTACATAAAAATAAAATGCAACCAATTCACATTATGTTTTATTGTCACTGAACTTGAGATTTCTAGTACAACGCTTAATATAAACACAAAAACACATTAAAATGCAAAAAAGTACATCACCCAACATATTGGACAGTGTTCTGCTGAACAACAAACATTTATATTGCCACCATTGTTGCTTGTGTTATTTAATTATATTTTAAATATTGTCAAGTTTAAATTGTATATTTATTTGTTAGAAAGTTGAAAACTTTAACAACCTTACAGTGAAACAAATTCTCAATCCGTTAATTGTTCGGAAACTAAGTTTAGGCTTTCCATAACTTTGTATTGCAAGTATTTTTTGTTCAGCCACAAGTGCAGTCTCTAGCTCAAACATATGTTTTGCATTCAAACACAGAAGCTTGGTATGTTGTAATATTTTAAGGATGTTTGTTTCCAGTCTTGGAATTACTGCCTGATTGACTGTCATGGATTTATATGATCCAAATCTAATTCCCTGAAGAAAGTCTTTAACATTGTCACAACTGTCACAAATACAGTGGATGTCGGTTGGAGTTGCAATAAACCTGAAGATGACCATCTTCACTGACCACAAAATCTGTGATGGAGGACTCATCTCTTGTGGTGTCCCAGAAGGAAACAATCATATCCAATTTATTTACTTTCCTAAAACTTTTTTTCTGCATTTGCTACAGAACAGACCTCAAGTTAGACAATCTAGCTGCATTATTACACTATTACCAAAGACTATTGTTGTTTGTATTTACTTACACAGCATGTCTTGTAGAATTTACTGGAGTCAACAGCAACAGCATAGAGTCATATCTCAAGTCTAATAACAGAACACAGGAATAGCTCAGTAAAGAAACATTTTCCCTAAAGCAAAAATGAAATAAAGCACTGCAGTGCTTTATGCTTAAACTGAATGTTTTTTTGTTCTAAATGAGTCAAAGGAGCGCTTTAAGGTTTCTTGTTTAAATAGGAAACTAAGAGGAAACCTCAGAAATCTGTGCAGAAGTTTGAGCTTTGATTAGAAGATTCTTAGAAATTATTATTGAGCTCATCCTTTAAATTCTTTGAAATGATCACTGACCCTTTCCAAAAAAATTAGAATATCAAAACATTAAACTTTCATAGATTATAGATTCAGGGCCCACAACTTAAACAATTTCAAGTACAGTTATTTCCACATAATTTGGGCTTCCAGCTCACAAAACCCACGAAAACAGGATTTCAAAAAATTAGAATACTATGAAGACATCAGCCCAGATTTTACAGGGCATGAATGTTTTAAACTGAGTGTCACACATAAATCATCTACTAAACTCAAAGCACCTGCACAGGTCTTCCCAGGTGTCATTGAATTGCTTCACTTTGATCCAATTGTCTCAGTTAGGTTTAATATGGGGAAGACTGCAGACTTGACAACTGGCTAGAAGAGCATCATTCATAGCCTCCATAGGATGGGTAAGCCACAAAAATTGATAGCTAAGAAGGCTGGCTGTTCACAGAGTGCTGCGTCCAAGCATGTCAGTGGAAAGTCTAGTGGAAGGGCAAAATGTGGCAGGAGAAGATGCACCAGCAGAAGAGATGACTGTGGTCTTTAGCGGCTTATCAGACAGAAGATTTAAGAATCTGGTAGGGATCCAGAAAGAGTGGAATGAGGCAGGAGTCAAAGCTTCAAAACCACTTCTGAGCCTGAGCCAATGTCGGAAACGACTCAACTGGGCCAAGGAGAAGATGGACTGGACTGTTGGCCATTGGTCAAAGGTCCTCTTTTCTGATGAAAGTAAAGTGTGTCTTTCATTCAGGAGTCCAAGTGTTTGAAGGAAGCGGTTGAGAAACAGAACCCAAGCTGCTTGAGGTTCAGTGTGAAATATCCACAGTCAGTCATGATTTGGGGTGCAATGTCCGGTGCAAGTGTTGGTAAACTCTGCTTTCTTAAATCCAAGGTCAGCGCAACAGTCTACCAGAATGTTTTAGAGGACTTCATAATTCCTTCTGCTGAGGATCTGTATGGAGATGCAGATTTCATCTTCCAGCAGGACCTGGCCCCTGCCCATACCACCAGAAGCACCAAAACCTGGTTTGATTGCCATCCCATCACAGTGCTTGACTGGCCAGCCAACTCGCCGGACCTAAACCCCATTGAGAATCTATGGGGTATTATCAAGAGGAAAATGAGGTCCACCAGACCCCAAAACAAAGAGGGTTGATGAGCTCCGAGAAGAGCCTATTGTTTTATTCCACTTCTCTCGTGTCAGCCAATCGGTGTAGCTCTAGGCAGCTCTTGTCCTTCCTTAGTACCAGCTCCTAAATTTTCAGTCTCTTGCTTCTAAAGCCAAACAGAGCAGGCGGGCTAAAACTTTGTTATCGGTAAGCTGTAGAAATTAACCTCTAACGAGTTTTTTAAAAAAAACATTTAAACTCATATTGTTCACAAAGTATGGTTTTGCACTTGTTGTCGTAGAGGACAGAGCGAAAACGGAGAGTTTACCAAGCTGTAGCGTCATGTAAACGCTGAGCATCCACTCGACAGCGGTAAGCTACATGTGGCTAATTAGACACGTGATGTGCGGAGTGTGGGTACAGTTGTTGGGTGTCTCTGAAATGCAATGTTCCCTTTCAGTTGATTCAATCGTTACAACACATAAGTATGGGATATCAAGCCCTTGTGTGTCCTGGCTGAAGAAATCTTTATTCACGCCTTTAAGGCAGATGACGTGTGATGACACGTGCACGGTCCCACCTGCATATATAACCGCTGTCATCACAGTCATCCCTCAGTTCTTACGCTCTTCACCTCACTGAGAACACCTCTGCTGAGTTGGGCTAGCCAGCTGCTGCTAGTTAGCTCCGTTGTCTGCCGACTTGAACTTAGCTTAACTGCACCTGTTGGTGTCTGCCCACAGAGCGCTAATTTTCAGTTTTTCCTGTGCAACGTTTTGCTTTGCGTTTTGGAATGGACTCCAAACCGAAGCGAGCAAAGCAGAAATCTTCTGTTCGCCGCTGTCCTCAGGGATGCGGTTTCTCTTTGCACAACAGCAACCAGCACAATGCCTGCCCTGTCTGCCTCGGGATCATCCACGCTAGGAGAGCGTTGACGGAAGCCTGTGCATTTTGTCGCCAGCTCCAGCGCTCGACCCTGGAAAGACTGGTGACGTTTGTGGAAAAAGTGCTGGGACGCTCGGCTGTCGCATGGAATGACCCTATCCTCGCCGAGTCTGGAGCCCCGGCTTCTTTCGAGTCCGAAAACGAGGATTATCCGGTCGATGTCCCCGCAATTAGCTGGGCTGACCACATGGATTATGTTGATGGGTTAGCTGATGACGAGCCGGAAACATGCAGGAGCACTGACGGGCTTCAGCCTGGGTTGTGGCACATCAACCACTTAGAGCTGTTAGCAGTGTTCTTAGACATTTCCGTCCAGTCCTGGAGGGCCAGCATGTCTTAGTCAGGACGGACAATTCAATGGTGTCTTACATAAACAGGCAGGGAAGAACACGCTCTCTTCCATTCATTTTCATTTCCATTGTTCATTTTCTGTCTCTAAGAGCCACCTGAACCTGGGGCCAGACCTTCTCTCCAGGGGGGGGTCCTCTGGTGAGAGAATGGAGGTTACACCCTTTAATAGTGGCTCAGATTTGGGATCTATTTGGCAAGGTGTAAGTAGGTCTTTTTGCCTCCAGGGTAAACACTCACTACACCCTGTTCTTTGCCATAATCGACCACATTGCACCATTGGGCATGGACGCGCTAGCGCACCCATGTCCAGAGGTGCTCCTCTATGCATTTCCCCAGTGGAAATGATATCTCCAGTTCTAGAGTGCATCGGCAGTCTCTCTCTCTGATTCTAGTGGCCCCTTGGTGGCCCACAAGCTCGTGGTATGTGTGGCTCATACTGTCGTTTCTGCTGGGTCTACTGCTGTCTAAGGTGGTGGTGATCTGATTCCGGTTCGGAGGCTGCTCTGCGGGGCGTGTATATATGTCCCATACTTATGTGTTGTACCGAGTGAATCAGCTGAAAGGGAACAAATAGTTATGTCTATAACTTCTGTTCCCTGAAGGAGAGGAATGAGGTACAACACAAGGTGGCCCCATTGAGCAGTTTGGCTCGGTGAAGAGTGGCTATCGAATTGATGGATGACTGTGATGACAGCGGTTATATGTGCAAGTGGGACCGTGCGCGTGTCATCACACGTCATCTGCGTTAAAGGCATGAATAAAGGTTTCTTCAGCCAGGACACGTGAGGGCTTGATATCCCATACTTATGCATTGTACCTCATTCCTCTCCTTCAGGGAAGAGAAGTTATAGACATAACTATTCGTTGTTATGCTAGTTAGATCGTTAACCAAGTCTTTAACATGTGAAAAGCTGTAAATGGTTAAAGCTGCTGAAAATAAGTTTATGAGAGATAATTGTAAGCAGACTTTCTGCTGCTTCCTGATACTGTTTTGATGTCAATCGGTTATTTGAATATACTCAGTACTGAATAATTGGAGGTAATTTTTTGTGTATTTCCACTTGTACTATTAGGCCTATGGTACAAGGGAGATTAAGCACATCTATTTTAATACTCCTATTTGTAGTCCTTGTGTTTACGTGTTATTGAATTTGATTATTTGCACTTTGTTCAGTTTCTGATAAGCATTTGTGTATTGCTCCTAAAAGGAGTAACTCATTCATTTATATATAAAAAAAAATAAAAAATCCCCCCGCTTGCCCCTGCGGACGGTCTATCCTTCAAGCTCGGGTCCTCTACCAGAGGCCTGGGAGCTTGAGGGTCCTGTGCTGTATCTTAGCTGTTCCTAGGACTGCACTCTTCTGGACAGAGATCTCCGATGTTGTTCCTGGGATCTGCTGGAGCCACTCGCCTAGTTTGGGAGTCACCACACCTAGTGCTCCAATTACCACTGGGACCACTGTTACCTTCACCCTCCACATTTTCACGATCTCTTCTCTGAGCTCTTGGTATTTCTCAAGCTTCTCGTGTTCCTTCTTTCTGATGTTGCTGTCATTGGGAACCGCTACATCTATCACTACGGCCGTCTTCTTCTGTTTGTCTACCAGCACTATGTCTGGTTGGTTAGCCACCACCATTTTGTCGGTCTGTATCTGAAGTCCCACAGGATTTTAGCTCGGTCATTCTCCACCACCCTTGGGGGCATCTCCCATTTTGGCCTCTGGACTTCCAGGTTATACTCGGCACAGATGTTCCTGTATACTATGCGGGCCACTTGGTTATGGCGTTCCATGTATGCCTTGCCTGCTAGCATCTTGCACCCTGCTGTTATGTGCTGGATTGTCTCAGGGGCATCTTTACACAGCCTGCACCTGGGGTCTTGCCTGGTGTGATAGACCCCAGCCTCTATGGATCTTGTGCTCAGAGCTTGTTTCTTGGGTTTCTGCTCCCTGAGGTATTCACTGAGCACGGTGTCAGTTGGGGCCATCTTCGTGATTCGTGGAAGTTCATCGTCTCATCCTGGACAGTGATGCTGACACTCACCAGTCCCCGGCCTCCTTCATTTGACTTAGCGTACAGCCTCAGGGTGCTGGACTTGGGGTGAAACCCTCCATGCATGGTCAGGAGCTTTCCTGTCTTGATGTCAGTGGCTTCTATCTCCTCCTTTGGCCAGCTTATTATCCCAGCCGGGCATCTGATCATGGGCAGGGCGTAGGTGTTGATAGCCCGGATCTTGTTCTTATCGTTCAGCTGACTCCTCAGGACTTGCCTGACCCTCTGCAGGTACTTGGTGGTTGCAGCTTTTCTAGCGACCTCTTCGTGATTCCCATTTGCCTGTGGGATCCCCAGGTACTTGTAACTGTGCTCTATGTCTGCAATGTTGCCTTTTGGTAGTTCAATCCCCTCAGTTCTGACTACCTTCCCTCTCTTTGTTACCATCCGACTACACTTCTCCAGTCCGAATGGCATTCCGATATCATTGCTGTATATCCTGGTGGTGTGGATCAGTGAATCGATGTCTCGTTCACTCTTGGCATACAGCTTGATGTCATCCATGTACAGGAGGTGGCTGACAACTTTTCCATTCTGTAGTTGGTATCCGTAGCCAGTCTTGTCAATGATCTCACTGAGGGGATTCAGGCCTATGCAGAACAGCAGTGGGGACAGAGCATCTCCTTGGTAGATCCTGCATTTGATGGTGACTTGTGCTATGGCCTTGAGGTTGGCCTCTAGTGTTGTACGCCACATCCCCATTGAGTTCTTGATGAAGGCTCTTAGGGTCCTGTTGATCTTGTACACTTCTAGGCATTCCAGGATCCAGGTGTGGGGCATTGAGTCATAGGCCTTCTTGTAATCAATCCAGGCAGTGCACAGGTTGGTCAGCCTAGTCTTGCAGTCTCGGCTGAATATTCGGTCTACCACTAGCTGGTGTTTTGCGCCTCTGGTATTCTTGCCCATCCCTTTCTGCACCCCACTCATGTATTGAGCCATGTGCCTGTTCATCTTAGCTGCTACGATGCCTTACAGGAGCTTCCACATGGTTCTGAGGCAGGTTATTGGTCGGTAGTTGAAGGGAAGCGGTCCCTTCTGGGGGTCCTTGAGGATCAGGACTGTCCAGCCTTCACTTAGCCATTCTGGGTGTCCCTCGTGAAGTAGCAGCTGGTTCATTTGTGCTGCCAGACACTCGTGGAGTGCAGTCAGCTTCTTTAGCCAGTAGGCGTGAACCATGTCGGGGCCTGGTGCTGTCCAACTCTTCATATTGGAGACCCTTTCTTGGATGTCTGCCACTGTGATGGTTACTGGACCCTGTTCAGGGAGGTTGCTGTGGTCTGCCCTCAGATCCACTAGCCAGTGAGCATTGCCGTTATGGGTTGCGTCCTTCTCCCATATGCTCTTCCAGTATTGTTCCATCTCCAGCCTTGGTGGTGCTCTTGATGTATATAATGAATTACTGAGAAATGGCCGGCTGCCCCCCCACTTTAACGCAGGCATCTATTTCAGTTTTACTGAAGAAAGGCAAAGACCCTACGGCCTGTGAGTCCTACAGGCCCCTGTCTCTCCTAAATGTAGATTTTAAGATTTTGGCAAAACTACCTATTAAAACATCTTCTGTTGCTTCAAATCCCATAGTGCTCTCTACACTTAAGATATGGTTTCAGTTCAGGTCGCATTTTAAATTCATATCCTCCTCTACCAGATTACCATTGTTAAGAAATCATCTATTTTCCCCTGCCACTACCAACGCCGCCTATTTGATTTGGCATGAAAGAGGCATAAAAACCATGAGAGCCCTTTTCAAAGATGATGTCCTTCTTAGATTCTCAAAGCTATCCTCAAAATTTAACCTACCTCCTTCTCACTTGTTTCTCTATTTGCAAATTAGTCACTGTGTCTCATCCCAATTCTCCCTGCTGATCCACCATGGGTTGACCTTCTGGTTGTTAGGCCTAATCAAAAATCACCTCTATCAAATATATATTGTATGCTTATGGCAACCAAATCTGATTCATCAGGTAAAATCAGAAGCACCTGGGAGCGTGAATTAAGTGTTGAACTGTTTGAATCATGGTGGGATAAGGTGAATCTCATCATACGTTCAAGTACACCATGTGCTAGGCTACAGCTTATACAGTTTAAAGTAATAAACAGAGTCCATTTCTCAAAATCCCATTTACCTAAAATTTTTCCTTCAATTATAGACCAATGTGACAGATGTCACACTTCCCCTTGCAATCTAAGCCATATGGTTTTCTTCTGTCCAAGTTTGAACAAATTTTGGAATGATTCCTTTTCCGTACTTTCAGGGGGTTTTGGAATTCAGATCTGAGAAGACCCTCTAATTGCCGTATTTGGAGTTCCAAAGACCTCTCTTAATATATCTCCCCAGCAAACTGAGATCTTGGCTTTTTGTTACCTTCTTGCTAGACGCTGTATTTTACTTCTTTGGAAATCTCCCACGCCTCCATCTGCATCGCAATGGCTTAATACTGTCTGGACATTTTTGAGGGTGGAGAAGATCTCACTCACAGTGAAAGGTAGTTTTGCAAAATTTATCTACAAGTGGACACCCTTTGTGGAGTATCTCAAATCTTTTCCTTAGTATTTAGAACAATGCAATTTACCCACCCTGCAACTAGATTGAAAATAATTAGAAATTTACTCTTTTTTAAGGTAGACATAGGATTTAAGCACACACACACACACACACACACCCCTTCTATTTTTTTAAATTTATTTATTGTTTAATTTTAATTTTTGCTTTGTTTTTTATTTTTATTTTACTTTATTTTATTTATATATTTAATATTTTTTCTAATTTACTCACTTTTTTCTTCACTTTTTTTTCTTTCTCAATTTTCTGTTCTTGTGTTGGTATGATGCTTTTTGTATTTTAATTTGTCTTTTGTTTAACAAGAAAAGTTAAAATGTCTGGGAAATAAATGTTTGAGAAAATATGTCATGTAAGACGCATACAATGTATATAAGTTTGTATAATCTCTTGATAAACAAATAAAAAAACATGTTGTAATTCTGTGTTGTTTATTAAATTCTTTTAAAAGGCTTACAATCACTAAAATACTTTTAAGCCACACAATTGTGTTTTGTCTGGGTTCTCTGCCATTCATGTACCAGTGCTCTACGAGTCATTGTTACACTTCTGATACTAGCTCAAATTAGTCATCACCTTGGTAATTATCCATTGGTAGTGTATATAAACCCACGTAAGTGCTACTAGTTGCTGCTTGATTTAGTAATATAAAATAAGAACTGTGTCATTTATCCCATATCCAGGTTGTTTTTAAAGGTGTTGCTTTCTTTTAAATAATTTGTATTTACCTTTATGAAAAAAGTATAATAAGGCCAGTACTCTTTGCTTTCAAGTCAGTAACATCTATATCAGCCTGTGGTATATTTGGCAGCGACACTATTTCCCCAGGAGAGGGAGCCATATGTTTTGTTTTGCTTTTAAAACAATGTGGCTCTGACACTTGGTCTTTGTAGAGGACTTAAAGGTTATTGAATTTAGTTGTATTTATTTAAAAGTACATTAACATGCAGTAAAGCAAAAAAAAAAAAATGGTTTTGCAGCACCTAAGGTGTAAAATCTACACTGTGAACTCACAGTCTAAAGCTTTCTCTCATTCTCAAAAACTGTGAGCAACTGGCCTCTTTAGTTGTTTTGATGCATGCTCAATCATCCAGGTAAGTAAAGCTCCAAAAGTTGATTCTGTTCATCTGGACATAGCGTTTTGTGGGAGAAACATTTCATCACTCATCCAAGTGACTTCTTCAGTCTTTTCAACACACAGACTGTTGAAGCTGTCTTCTTCTTATCGGGAGCTGGGGGGGCGGGGCAAACAGTCGCAGGATTGCTGCTGACTGGCTGAGGAAGAATAAAGTAGTCGTGGTAAACAAATCACATGACCAGTTTAAGATGGAATAGCAACAGGATGCTATATACCAGTTTTTAAATTCTGTTGATAGACCACTCAAAACCAGAGTCATGATTAAAAAAAATATATGCTGTGTTTTTTCCTCACTATCCTCACGTTTACTGTCTAAGGACTAAGGACAGCACTAGCAAGCACTCTCTGCTCACGATTAAAAAAAACCCAAAGCGAAACAATAAACACTCCTTTTTTATTGGTCGAAAAATGTACCACGTCGACCAATCAAAAAATAATATGACAACATGGCATTTGGTTGTTTATTAAGAAGAGGGGGAAGTTTTAGGAGTAACAGCGGTGAGAGAGAAAAAGAGAGAAAGAGCGAATTTTGAGATGTGAGAGATTTGTGACGTTTAGTGTGTTTGGAGTGTGTAGTTGGTGTGTTGTTTAGTTAGTGTGTAGTGTAGTCGATTTCCAAAAGTTGAATCTGTTCATCTGGACGTAGCGTTTTGTGGGAGAAACGTTTCGTCACTCATCCAAGTGACTTCTTCAGTCTCAGCTGACTGCAGGTTTCCCCAAACCTTATAAACAGTACATTTGCATAATGACTGAAATCAGCCCACTGAAGGAACAATGGGCTGTGAGGTCAGTTCCTTAATCATAATTATGCAAATTCCCATGACCATTGATCAACAATCACTGACCAAAACCCACTGATCAAAGAACACTGATCAATGGCCATGAGTACCATTCACAGAGAGTTGGGGAATGGCTGCAATCACAGCATTGTAAGATGGCGAAAGATGTACCCTTAGGCCCCCTCCTCGATTCAGAGATGGTCTTTCCCTTTTCACGTAAATGGCCTCCTTGACTCCGCGCTCAAACCAGCGTTCTTCCCTGTCCAGGATGTGTACATCCTCATCGTTGAAAGAGTGTCCACTGGCCTGTAGGTGTAAATAGACTGCAGAGTCCTGGCCTGATGAGGTTGCTCTTCTGTGTTGTGCCATCCGCTTCGCTAGAGGTTGTTTGGTTTCCCCGATGTATAAATCCTGGCAATCCTCCTGGCACTTAACAGCGTACACTATGTTACTCTGTTTGTGTCGGGGGACCTGATCCTTGGGGTGGACCAGTTTTTGGCGCAGCGTGTTTTGGGGTTTAAAAGCCACAAAGACCCGGTGTTTAGAAAAAATGCGTCTCAACTGTTCCGATACTCCTGACACATACGGGATCACTACAGGTTTTCGCCTGGGCAGCGGTTGTCCTTCTCTCCTGGATCGGCTGGAGCTTTCTTTAGGTGCCTTCCCAGCTTTGACAAAAGTCCAGCTGGGATAACCACATTTACTCAGGGCCTTCTTGATGTGCTGTTCTTCTGCCTCCCTGGCCGCTGTGTCTGTGGGGATGGTGTTCGCTCTGTGTTGTAGCGTCCTGATGTCACCCAGTTTGTGCTCCAGTGGATGATGAGAGTCAAACCTTAGATACTGATCTGTATGTGTAGGTTTACGGTACACGTCAGCTTTTAGATGTCCCCCATTACTGATGGAAATCTCACAGTCTAAGAAGGCTAACCTGCCACTTTTCATATCCTCCCTGGTGAATTTGATGTGTCGGCCCACCGAGTTAATGTGATCCGTGAATTGTGGTACGTCCTGAGATTTGATTTTCACCCAGGTGTCATCCACATATCTGAACCAATGGCTTGGTGGTGTTCCAGGGTAGGATAGCAACGCCCTCTTTTCCACTTCTTCCATGTACAAATTGGCCACGATGGGTGAAACTGGGGAGCCCATGGCACACCCATGTTTCTGCCTGTAGAACTGACCCTTGTATGTGAAGTAGGTGGAATGAAGACACAGTTCCAAAAGCAAACGCACTTGGTCGATGCTGAGCGTGGTCCTGTTGCTGAGGTTGGTGTCATCCTGTAATCTCTTACGGACTACCTCCAACGCTTCCGTGACTGGGATGCAAGTGAAGAGAGATGTAACGTCGTATGAGACCATGGTTTCATCTGCCTCCATAATGACATCTCTCACCTTCTCAACAAAATCCAGGGTGTTCTGGATGTGGTGTTCAGAGCTGCCCACCAGCGGGTTGAGGATCGAAGCCAGAAACTTGGAGATGTTATAGGTGACCGAGTTGATCATGCAGACAATTGGTCTTAAAGGTGCACCCTGCTTATGTATTTTCGGTAAACCATACAGACTTGGTGTAGACTCCCCTGGGTACAGCCTGTGGCATGAGGTCCGGTCGATAGCCTTGTCTTGTTCTAACTGCTTCAGACAGTCTATCACCCTCTTCCTGTAGCCACTTCCTGGGTCTCGTTTCAGGGGCTCATAAGTATTTTCATCACTGAGTAGTGACAAAATCTTCTCATGATAGTCTTCTCAAGTAGTCGATTGTGTTGTTTTGAGTTTCAGGCGACTGCTGAATGTCACAGTTGCTGCCAAAAAGGCAGATTGGTGCCTTTGAAACGTTGTCTCCGGGTGGAAAACAGTTTGAGTGATACACCTCCTGCCGTCAGGCATGCAGGTATATCAGGCTTGTAATGTTCTCGTTTATCTTATAGTGGACAGAAATTATATTTTGGAGTGGCACAAATCATTTGTGTGGCATCTTATTTGATGCAGAACACCTGATTGTTCTGTAAATAGTTTGAAATGGTTATTTTTTTAAAAACGCCTTGGCTGCATTTTTGAATAAATAGCTGCAAATAACTTTGTTGTTTGCAAAACTTGTGCATAGGTTTTTAAAATGTAAAATTTAAATTTTCACTTCAAGTTATGAAAATTATTTGTTAAACATGTTTGTCGTAAAATCAAAAGTAGTCAAAAACGGCCAATTATACCCTGGACCCTAGAGGGTTAACCATTTTTTTAAAATAACCCAATACTTACTTTTCCTAGTAATTAGTTACTTTTATAATATTGTAACTCAGGTACTAACTCAGTTACTTTTTTGAAGAAGTGTCTAATAACTATAACTAATTACTTTTTCAAAGTAAGTTGTTTTCACTGGGCAGCAGTTGTCCTCTCCTGGATCGGCTGGAGCTTTCCTTAGGCGCATTCCCAGCTTTGATAAATGTCAAGTTGCATTTACTTTCTTTGTTCCTTCAGTGGGCTAGTTTAGTCATTGTGCAGCTACACTGTTAATAAGGTTGGGGAAACCTGTAGTCAGCTTAGACTGAAGAAGTCACTTGGATGAGTGACGAAATGCTTTTTCTCAATGAAAAGCATCCAGATGAACAGAATCAACCTTTTTGACTTTTTACCCTTAATCAATGGTAAAAAAATCAGTGAATCTGATCTTCAATGCTGACGGCTTCATTTCTAAGAGCATGTGGATGAAAGGTGGCCAACCTCTGCTTTCTGGTAATAGAATTAGCTTTTAAGAGGGCAGCCAAGTGTTGTCTATCAGCCCAATGCGCAGGACAGAGACTGGAGACTTTACCTGTGAAGTCAGCAATGGCTTCAGTTCTGAAAACACCAAATACTGGTGTTTTCAGAACTACTGGTTTACTGGTTTTTGAATGGCAAGAAGCTGACCCATACTGGACCAAAGTTCAGACTCATGCATGTTCAGAACAATCAGAGTGGAAGCTACCTCTGCCACATTTGTCAGGCCTTCAATGACGAAACTCTGAGATATCAAGCATCTCAAGCTTCTGTTGTATCACTTCAGAGTAAGTTTGAATTATTTTTAGTAAGATAAATTGTTACAATGCTCGTCCTACATCCCTTTATCATTCCTTTTTCCACCCTCAGCTGCAGTCACAGATGTGTCAGTGATTTCAAACCACAAAGTCTTGCTGGAGTTCAGCAGTTCTGTCACTCTGTCCTGCTCCTCCTCTGGATCCTCCCTCTCTTCCCTCTGATTGAATGACAGCTCTGAGGTTACAGAAGGTGGCAGAGTTCAGCTCACTGATGGAGGCTCCACTCTCACTATCATCAATGTGACCCGTCATGATCAGGAACCATTCAGGTGCAATGTGTCCAACAGTATCAGTTATGAAATCAGTCGACTGGTGAATCTTTTCATCCAGTGTGAGTTTATGACAACAGTGCAGCACACCTGCCAGTTATTATCAGACTCTGTACAAATTCCACCTGTTTCAGCAGAAGCTGAATATACTGAAGCTTGTCCTAAAATCTGAGGCCATAAGTCCCATAGACTGTAAATAATATGACCTGCAAGAGATCCAGACTCTGCAGTATTAAATGGCTGAGGGTTTAATAAATGATCAGTGACATCCTAGCAGTTTTATAGCACTGAATGGTCATTATTCACTTTCTGAGTATATCAGCCTGGTCTTACATAAAGAGGAAAATTACTCTATTGTGTAAAACTGAGAACAGTATTAAAGACAGCCTGTTATTTTTATCTTATTCAACAAAGTAGAAGATTTGCAAAGTATGCAAAGTAAAGCAAAGTATTCATTGCATTGCAACGGTAAACAAATAACTTACTGTAATCACATCCTGTTAGATTAAAGAATGAAACAGAGCGAGTGTTGCACCCTGAGCCCACTCACATCTGTGTGTTTGTGAGTCTGAGCTTTGGGGCTTTTTTCCTTTTTTTTAACCATCTCTATTTAAATAATCAGACATTGTTTGGAAAAACTGAACACAGAACATAATTAAGTTATGTGTAGATTAGACTCCAATGATTTATCATAGCACAAACGTTTAAAAGGGTCTAGATGCTGGTTGTGGTGAAGATGAAGATGGAGGCTTTGATGTGGCTCTGAGGGACCAGGATGAGACTGAGATGGGAGGAGGCAGGTCGCATGAATGAAAGTCAGAAAGAAAGAAGAGCACTTAGACTCTAACGGAAGTTGATTGTCTCGTAGAAGAAAACCAACAAAATGACTTGATTAGAGTAATGATGTCAGGAGTGAGTTTGACAGCATGGGGAAAATGAATAATGAAAGTGAAAAAGTTAATATAATTGTGGTTTACAGTGTAACTTCAAAGTTTTATCTAAATAGTTGATTGACTTTTTAGTCAGAACAGGCTCACCCTATTTTAACAATAGGATTTTTTTTCAGAGTAAACAACAAAAATCCAACATTTCAAAAAGGTTTCTCTTCAGCTCATTCATCTTATTGCAATGGAAAGACTTTATAGTCAATCATAAGTGAATCATTAGAGCTAACATAGCTCTGTTCCGACTCCTTGGCAAAAATGAGTGTGAAGCAGAGCCATTCAGAGCTGTACAAGAAATCAGTACAGAATGATTTGTATTCATTTCCCACAAAGGTGAATCTGAATGTTTCTGCAGACGTAGTTTTCAACAAAAATACTGAATCATCCTTTTAATGACTTCTTAACTTCTCCTCCTCAGAATGAAAACAATGAAGAACATAAAAGAGGACTCAAGTTCTTAGTAAATACATTTTAGAAAAGAATAAATATTACTGATTTTTCTTTTTTTACTTTATTCATCCCAACAATTGGTTGGCGAAGGTTTTGCGAGAAAGTGTTCAGAAAATTAATACTTGTAAAAAGTGTGTAAAAAGGTCCAAGTAATTAAAATAATGGTAAGGAGTTTCCATGCAAATTTTATTAAAGAACGTGAGTTTCATTTTTATACCTTGTCTTTATTAAAGACACGGCATGTATCTGTATGTATATGCTTTCCCAATAAACTTTTTTTTGTAAATGCCTTTTGTATGATTGCTTCTGTCACAGCTTGGGATGAAAACTTCACTTATGAACATGGGCAATAAAAGCAATACACGCATGAAGTTTTTTCCAGCCTGTATTAAGGCCACCAAACTGAGCTCCAGAGTAGGTCAGTGGGTGGGGAAGTGACTGCGTGCCGCTGGAAAGAAATGGCCCGGGTTCTAGCTCAACCCACAACCCTTTGCTGTTTGTCTTCCCCCTCTTTCTCTCTCCCTGCTTTCCTGTCCATCTTTAACATCACTGTCCAACAGGAAAAAAACACCATCATGTTATTGCAGCTTATTGGGAGAATATTTTTAATCTGCAGATGCAACCCTGCAATTTGTGTACCACATTTCCCTGCAGTTAAATCCATTCATCTATCAATTTTCTTCTGCTTATCCAGTTGAGGGTCGGTTGCCTGTAAAATATCCCAGCTATCATGAGGCAAGAGAGGAGGTACGCCCTGGAAATGTCACTAATTTGTCACAGCGCAAACATACAGAAACAGACAACCATTCACATTTACAGCTATGGCTGTGAATCGCCATTTAAAATCACCATTTAATCTTAACATGCATGTGTCTGGATTGTGGGAGGAAGCCAGAGTATCGAAAGAGAACCCACACAAACACGGGGGAGGAGCATGCAAACTTCACACAGATTAAACTTACCCCATAGCTGTCAAAATGTCCACTGTAAATGGATCAGACTCAGAAAACTACAATGATCAAACGACTTGAGGAAGTGTTGGCTTTTCTTTGCATTCACACTCACACTGATACTGGTCACACTGACAGTGATCACACTGGAGGAGGTGGAGTGGGATGATTGCAGATCTGGGAAGGCACTGATGACAAAATTTCCTCCCAGTGAGTCGGCATTTTATGACTGACTGTGTTGGTTTGAAAGGAAATTGAGTGACTCTGTGAATGCAGTCAGAGAGGGGGTTGATTGTACACAAAGAAGAGAATTTCTGTGACCTCCTTTGTGGAGGGTTTTTTTTTATTTTCCTCAAAGCTCTTTAAGCATCATTTTATCTAATTTTACAAGGTGTGAGTTGTGATGTTAGATACTGTAAATATAAAGGTGATAAGCTGATTCTAATGCTTTCCAGCCAAATTAATACTCACAATATTGGTCACTTCGTCATCAGATGATGATGACCACATACATGAGGTCAACAGGATCAATTGTTCTGCATTTCTTTGAATGTTACTCAGCTAATCTTATCTTTGAAGCTCATACAGCAATAACAAGTGAGAACAGATAGTTCTGGTATTCTGAAACTGCTTTTCTCTTTTACTGTTTTCATCTGCTATATCTTAAATTCACTTCAATTTAATAAGCTTTGGTCAGTTGATGTAATTTGAAAGTATGAAGTGATTCTAGCTTTTATCTTTATATTATTATCTTATAAGAGTCCAAAAAATTCCAAATTGTGCAGGAAGTTCCCAAAATTTTTGCCCTGTTGATTCTTCAAAAAATTGTTTTGTGTTTCTTGCACATACTGACTAAATTAATGCTAACTGTGTTGGAGGAAAACAATGCAAATGTAGTCACAGTTATTTTTTGCAATCTGTAGCTCTCTCCCACCTGCTGCTAAAGGATTGCTGGTTCCCAGTACTTTTTGTAGATCCAGATGGAAAATCACCATCATGTTTACTAGACTTTGCAAATATATTGATAATGCACATGAAACAACAGAAAATAAGATAAGATAAGATAAGATAACCTTTATTAGTCCCACATGTGGGAAATTTGTTTTGTCACAGCAGGAAGTGGACAGTGCAAAAGTTATGAAGCAAAAATTAGAATAAAATAAAATAAGAATAAATACAGTACACAACTGTACAGAATAGAATAAAATAAAATACTATATACAGTAGAATAAAATAGAATAAAATATACAATAAGATAAAAATAGAATACAAATGCTATATACAACTGAGTAAAAAATACAACGATGCCAGGAAGATTATTGCACTTAGTGTTATTGCACATGTGTGGATGTGTGTGTTTGATCAGTTAAAGTCTTTGTTGTGGAGTCTGACAGCAGTGGGGAGGAAAGACCTGCGAAATCTCTCCGTCCCGCACCGTGGGTGCCGCAGTCTCCCACTGAAGGAGCTGCTCAGTGCTGTCACAGTCTCCTGCATGGGGTGGGAGATGTTGTCCAACAGGGATGACAGCTTAGCCGCCATTCTCCTGTCACTCACCACCTCCACTGGGTCCAGAGGGCCTCCCAGAACAGAGCTGGCCCTTCTAATCAGCCTGTTCAGTCTCTTCCTGTCCCCAGCAGAGATGCTGCCACCCCAGCAGACCACACCGTAAAAGATGGCTGAGGCCACCACAGAGTCATAGAAGGTCTTCAGGAGTGGGCCCTCCACTCCAAACGACCTGAGTCTCCACAGCAGGTACAGCCTGCTCTGCCCTTTCCTGTAGAGGGCGTCTGAATTATGAGTCCAGTCCAGTTTGTTGTTCAGATGAACACCAAGGTACCTGTAGCTGTCCACAGCCTCAATGTCCATACCTTGGATGTTCAGTGGTTGCAGTGGAGGATGCTTGTGCCTGCGGAAGTCTACCACCAGCTCCTTGGTTTTACTGGCATTGATCTGGAGGTAGTTCAGCTGGCACCAGTCCACAAAGTCTTGGGTCAGTCCTCTGTACTCCTTGTCGTCCCCATCAGTGATGAGGCCGACTATTGCAGAGTCATCAGAGAACTTCTGCAGGAAGCACTGGGTGGAGTTGTGGGAGAAGTCTGCAGTGTAGATGGTGAGGAGGAACGGAGCCACAACCGTTCCCTGTGGGGCCCCCATACTGCAGACGACCCTGTCCGACACACAGCCCTGAGTCCTCACATACTGTGGTCGGTCGGTGAGGTAGTCCAAAATCCAGGTAGTGAGGTGATGGTCCACTCCAGAGTTCTCCAGCTTGTCCTTCAGAACCGAGGGAAGAATAGTGTTGAAGGCACTGGAGAAATCAAAGAACATGATTCTCACAGTGCTCCCAGCGGTCTCCAGGTGAGCGAGGGAACGATGTAGGAGGTGAATGACGGCATCATCCGCTCCAATGCCAGGCTGGTAGGCAAACTGAAGTGGGTCCAGTGATGAGCTCACAAGGCGCCGAAGCTGAGCCAGGACCAACCGCTCCAGGGTCTTCATCAGGTGGGATGTCAGAGCCACCGGCCTGTAGCTGTTGAGGTCCTTGGGGTGTGAAGTCTTTGGCACTGGAACAACACAGGAGGTTTTCCAGAGCTGTGGGACTCTTCCCAGCCTCAGGCTCAGGTTGAAGAGGTGCTCCATCACCCCACACAGTTGGTCCGCGCAGGACCTGACGACCCTCGAGCTGATGCCATCTGGACCCGCTGCCTTCTTGGCTTTAATCCTCCTCAGTTCCCTCCTAACCTGGGTGGTTGAGAGAGACAGGCTGGAGCCTTGTGTTGAGTGTGTATTGGATGCTGTTGTTGGGGGTTGGGAGGAGTGAGCAGGGTGAATAGAGGAGGTGTGAAGTGTCTGAGGTGGAACAGCAGCAGTGGGGGTGGGTGAGTCTGCAGCCGATGTTGGAGACTGCCTCATGGCTGAATCAAATCTGTTGAAGAAATGATTCAGTTCATTTGCCCACCTCACATCCCTCCCAGGCAGAGAGTTCTGATGTTTGTGGCCTGAGATGGTTCTGAGGCCTCTCCAGACTTCACCAACGTTGTTTTGCTGAAGCTGGTTCTCCATCTTTTGCCTGTAGCTGTCCTTCCCATTCCTTATCAGTCCCCTCAATTCTCTCTGCACCCTTTTCAACTCCTCTTTGTCTTTGGATTTGAAGGCCCTCCTCTTCTCCTTGAGGACAGCTTTAATTTCTGGAGTAATCCAAGGTTTGTTGTTGGAGAAACACCGTACAGTCCTGGTAGGTACGGTGTTAGCCACACAGAAATTAATATAGTCAGTAATGCATGTAGTAAGGCTGTCGATGTCCTCTCCGTGGTCGTCACAGATCACCTCCCACACAGTGGACTCAAAACAATCCTTAAGAGCCTCCTCGCTCTCCTCCGACCATCTCTGCACTGTGCGGGTGGCTGGTGGCTCCCTGCGCACTAAGGGCTCATACACAGGGACAAGGTGCACCAGGTTATGATCAGATCTGCCCAGGGGAGGGAGAGGTGATGAACTGTATGCCTCTTCTGCATTGGCATACAGTAAGTCCAGTGTTTTATTGTCTCTGGTTGGGCAGGTCACATACTGGGTGAAGGTGGGCAGTGTGGAGTCCAGTGAGGCATGATTAAAGTCCCCTGAAATTATGAGAAGGGCTCTCGGAGATTGTGTTTGCAGTGTGCTGACCACTGAGTGGAGAGTGTCACAGGCTGCATCCGCGTTGGCCGAGGGGGGGGACGTACGCTGTTATCGCGATAACATGCGAGAATTCCCGGGGCAGGTAGTACGGACGCATGCTAACGGCTAACAGCTCAATGTCTCTGCTGCAGAGTTGTTCTTTCACAGTGATGTGCCCAGGGTTACACCATCTGTCATTCACAAACACTGCCAGTCCCCCTCCTTTCCTCTTACCGCTGTCTCTCGTCCTGTCCGCTCGCAGCAGCTGGAATCCCGGTAGTGTCACGCTCGTGTCCGGAGTTAGCGGTGTTAGCCACGACTCCGTTAGCATCATGATGCTACATTACCGGTACTCCCTCTGTGACCAGGTTAGCGACGTGAGCTCATCCATCTTATTGGGCAAAGATCTTACATTTCCAATAATTACAGAAGGAAGAGATGGTCGATAACGTCTCCTTCTCGGGCGACGGCGCTCCTTCCCAGCACGACACCCCCGTCTTTTCCTCCTCATGATCTCTGATAATAGGAGGGTAACTCACTGAAGGGAACCTTCATAGTTTAAACATGACAAACCAACATTATGAAAATGGATTAATCTGATTTATCTGAGAGTTGTGGCATATTAGTAATTAATAATGTTACATTAATGTTATTCTCATTAAATCAGCATCAGCTTGTGATAGAAGTGCTTATAAGGTTGTTTCAGATGCAGAACAGTGGCTTTAACTCTTGTAAAATATTAGCTCATTTAACAACTAAACGATAAAACCAGGCTGATCTTATCTGTTACAGATCAACCCCGTTCAAAGATCTAAAAGGCTTTGACCCTTTTGATGGCAAATATTTCAAGCTCTCAATCCAGATTTTCTTCTAAATACTTATTTTCTTATTATTATTTAACAAATGTTTTTATTGTTGTCATTGTTGTTGATACAGTCACTAATCTCAGTTTTCTTATATTATTTTTTTGCATTATAATTGTTCTTTAACAAATTTCATAATGAAAACATTTCTATAGTTTAACATTTTCACCATATTTTGAAGGTATTTATATATGTATTATTAGAGTTACTAATTTTTCCTCTACTTAAAAATTGCAAGCGTGTTGTAGTGGTGAGGTCTAATTTACAACTCAAAGTGATACAAACAACTAAAATTGTTATATTCAAATACATCGAGTCACCTCAATTTAATTTGGTCCAATAAAACATACAGTAGCACTTCTCTGAAGCCAGAGTGAAATAATTGGATAAAAACATCACAGAGCATCATTTTAGGTAAAAGTCTCACACTGCATTTGTTTTATAGAACAGACTTAAGGTTCATTCACTATTACTATATCTTAAGGTTTGCTTGATTTGTTCAGCTGTAGGTTTTGTGTGATAGATATTATTGTGACATATCAAAAGAAGGTAATAGCCAAACAATATACCACGTAATGTTATATTTATAATGCAATGCCCACTCACAAAAACACATTTTCAGGAACTACACTGTGACACACTGTCAATACTTTATCTTTTCAGCTGATCTGATGGTTGCCTCACAACATTAGGACACTCACACAAGTCAAACAGTAATTCATCGTGCCTGAACGATTACAAAGGAACATATTTACACATTACATAAGATCTTTATTTCTTTTAATAAATCATTCATTCTGAAAGCACTAAAGGAAATGATTTGTTTGTAAGGTTGTCTGAAGGAGTCTGAGAGTCTCCTCTTTGATCCTCCTCTGCAAGGAATGCTATGGATCACTGCAGTTGGACCCAAAACCACTTAGCAGGGAGCACATAAAACTCTCCGTTACCATAAAAGGCACCACCAGCATCATGACTCATAAACCTTCTTCAGATGTTTATATATGTTTAAAAAATTGATTCACAAATACTTTGCTTCTGATTCATGGTTAAGAAGAAATAAAAGACCTAAGAGGGGAATGCAGTGATTAAATTTTAAAGTTGTTTTGTGTTAGTACAGAAGCTGATCCTGAATATGCTGGCAGGATATGCCCCCTACCATATTTTTTTGTCTAAGCCTAAAACATTTGGAGAAAACTTGTGCAAAATTAATTTATCCAGCTATACTTAAATAAGGTACATTTTGTAAGGTTGGTCAGAAGCTTGATCGTGTTTTTCTTCAGTTATTTTTTTCTGTTCAGATCAAATCCTTTTTTTTTTCAAGTTCCACTTCTACACAACAATGCCATTAACCCTGACTGTATAGACTGCAGACATCCTGAGGCTGTTTGCTGTATGTACACAACAGCATCACAAAGGATCTTAGTGGTTTTCCTTACTGAGTGGGGGGCTGGAGCTGGTCCTGTGTTGTGGGCATGGGTCAATAAAAGAGCAAGAACACCTGAGCCTCTCTTTGTTTTTGATTATGGAAGGCAGAGAGACAATGTCAGAAAAGTCAGTATTGGACAAGACCATCCCATGGACTGCTGTTATGCTTCTTTTATCAGGTAGGCTAAATTCACATGATGTGTAGACGGAAATAAAGGAATGGGGATTTTTTTCAGTCTTCTTTTCTTTTTGTGTTAATCAGGTAAGTGTGTAGGTGAGGGTATATTGCCCGCTGGACCCGTGAGTGGAGCTGTAGCAGGCACAGTGAAGTTCACCACCACTCTCAGACCGGAGAAACCATTCCTCTCTGTAAGCTGGAGGTTCAATGGGGTGAACATCATCAGTTCCACCAGCATCAACATCACTGATCCTGGATATGCCGGCAGGATCTCATTAGACCGAGCCACAGGATCCCTGGAGCTCAGAAACCTGGCACTGGAGGACAGCGGGGAGTACACTATCACCATCACACCAGATGGAGGGCTGCCAAAACAGGGGAGGAGCACTCTGACTGTGTATGGTGGGTTAGTCTTTATACATTTATATAGGGCACCAATCCTTGTGTGCCCTATACGAGTAAATGCCTAATGATAGTCAAATGTGCAAAACTCCTTTTGAATTTGCTTTTGATAACACATTCATAAAACAAACATGACAAGGAAAACAGAGTGTGTGGTTATACTGAGAGGGAAAGTGAGTGAAACAGGGGCCCAAAGTCTAAAATATAAATTGAAGTTTATGTTTATGTTCTTGTTAGATTGAACTGGATTTACAGGATGCAGTTCAATTATACTCTACCACCATGATAAAAAAATAATAGAATTTCAAACAGAAAAATAAATATCTACCATTTTAGATGTTAGACAGTTAAAAATGTATCTGAAATTGGAACATAATTAATGAATTATGACCCAATGAAATCATGAAGGTGAAGCTGTTTGTTGATAAATTCATGTCATTTTAAAGTTACTGTCACACAAAATGGTACTTAAAGTGACACATACATGTTTCACACAAACTGTATTGCTTATTTTTCCATCATTTCACCCAAAGTTGACACTTTTTATCATCTGCCAGCACCGATAACTGGAGCCACCATCCGCAGCCCCGCAGCCATCCTGATAGAAGATGAAAGCTCCACCAACCTCACCTGTGAGGCCTCTGGCTCCGTCAGCTCCAGAGAGTGGATAAAAGATGGTCAGCCTCTAAATCCCAGTGGCAGTGTCAGCTTTTCCTTGGACAAAAACACAGCGTCCCTACAGCCTGTTCACATTTCTGACCGCGGCACCTATCAGTGTAGAGTCAGCAGCCCGGTCAGCACCATGACTGCGACCCATAATCTCACTGTCAGCTGTGAGTATTCATGTGCATTCACAGTGTTTCTATTAAAAAAAGCCATGAATAAATAAAGTTTTAAAATTAATTTATTTTAAACTGTTTTTTTTTTTAAAGACAGCTATATTAACAGTAATAGTCTGAATGTCCCTAACACTGTATTTTAATTGTGCAGTTGGACCATACAACGTGTTGATCAGTGGACCCTCAGCTGCTCCTCAAGGTCACAGTATAACGCTGCAGTGCACCGCAGACACTTCAGCTGGATGTTTAATGGCAATGAGACGCATGTTAATAACTCGTTGTATATCATAGAGAGGTTAGGGGCAGAAAACACTACACCTGCACTGCCAAAAACACAGTGACCATGATGGAAAGCTCCACAGTTCTGGATCTGAGAGGTAAGAAACCAAAGAATGCACTAATTTAATAATAGTACAGCCTTTATTTTGTCATCATTACATATATTTTACAATGTAGTGATGGCAGTTGTTCTGTTTTCTCACTAAAGCATCCTGCATTGCTCCCTGTGGGTCATCCTCAGTGCTGGTCATCTTTGCACTCGCTCTGAAAGGGCTGATATAAGACAAAGAGCACGTGAGATATGACCAGTGAGATAAATTATTTCTATTTGTTTGCCTTATTGTTAAGGCACAAACTATTTTTGTATCATTGCTTTATCTGTTTTTATAGTTCATTTAATTCATTTAGGCTGTTTTGTTTCTCTTTCAGGTTCTTTTCCCCGATAAGTGACTCTGGATCCTTAATTTAAAAAAATCAAACACAAAGTACTTTGTATAAATCATTATATAGCTGAAGCATACTTTGATGCTACCACTCATCACTCCTAGATAGGATTACTTATCAAATCAGTAATCATTACTTTATGTTGATTTGTATCTTGCTTGTTGTGTAATCTATTGGATGCAATAAAAATGCAACTGTTTTAATGAATTATAAGGTCATAAATGCCTGTTTATTGTAACCAACACTGACTTTCTACTGTGGAAAACAACAGGTCACAGTGTTTCATGGCTTCACTCAAGATCTGTGAGAATATTTTGGGAGAAACTGATCAGCAGCACAAATATTATCAGTGATGATGTGGATTTCATTTTTTCTTGAATGCATCACCACTATGTCTACAGTAATCAGGGAGCCACTGGTTTTTAGTTGAGTATAGGTTCTCGTTAGGTTTTTTTCCCCATTTTTTTTATTCTTGCATCTTATACGTTATAAGTTGGATTTGTTATTAAAATCATTGAGTCTCTGGTTTTTCCATTTGTTCCCGGTCTAGTGAACAGCTTTAGTGGTTAAAGAATTTGCTCAACAAGTAGAAGGTTGCAGGTTCAGTTCCCGTCTGTGGCAGAATTCCCCTTTGGCTTTGCATCTGCCAAATCAATCATCTCTGTGCCACGTTTTACTGTGAGTTTCTTCTTTCTATGTTTAGTAGGTATCTAATAAGTTATTTCCCATTTTACTTTAGCAGCTGGTTGACTTTTGTGGTTCATTTTAAGTATTGCTTCCCCCTGAGATTATCTTGAGTGCACCTGTGTCTCATTCTTCCAGCAGTCTCCACTTCCCTAGTCAGCCCTCTAAACATTTCTTTTATTTAATTTTCTTGACTTTAATTGTATTCCTGACACTACCATTTTTGAATTATTCTCCTTTGTTTAATATCGGCTTCTATAATACAGCTTTTTGTCTGAGTCTGCATTTGGGTCCATATTTGAACTAAATCAAAGCACTAAGTTTTCAGTGACCACTGTCTGTGATCAGAAACAATTGTGTGTGCTTTGACTTGAGTACAGCTCAGGATGCAGAGCTGTGCCTGCATCAGTTCTTTCCACCTTGCTGTGCACATTTCTAATTCACATGTGCAAAACGAGCAGAGTTCAAACAACTTGAAACTCACAAAGCTTTGCATCCATGACCTGATTACCCAGTTGTTCATCTGAGACTAATGCAGCCTTCGACTTTTGTGGAGATAACGATATGCGCCTCTCTGAGCTGATGCTTTCTTCAGGAGGCCCAATGATAGCTCACTGATATGAGGCGCTAAACTGTTTGTTTTGGGGGGTTTTTACTGTTATCATTCGGGATCCTATTTAAAGTTTTAAAGAAGCTAAAAGCCACGGTGGGAACTAGGCTTGCATTGTTGGGCTAATCAGTATGCTACAGACACACAAAAATGAGGTAGTATTTCAGCTGATCTTTATAACTTCCGTAATCACAAGTAGCAGCCAAAAAAAAATCAGTCTGAGCCTAGAGCTCAGTTTAATATGTCACTTCACACACTGGAGCAGATAGTCAGGCAGAATGAAGAACAACATGCGGATGGTAATACCGTGTAAATAACTGAGTTAGATCATTAAAGTAACTCTGAACTCACACATGAAACTCATTTATAGACTCACTGAGCCCATGAGTTGCCACAGGAATTGATGTTGTGCGTGTGTTTTCTTTAATCTTTCTTTCTCCTATCATTAATTAAACCTTGTCAAGCAAGCAGGTTGACAGTCAGAAGTGAGGATGTTGAAGTCACAGACATATTTCTAACCATCAAACCACAAGCAAACAGCAGACATGTTAACCACTTCAACCACAGTTTTGAAAACCTTGTCACCAGCAGTAACAGTCAGGCTTTTGCTGTTTTCAGTCTCTGTAGTAAAATATAGTCCTCAAGGTAGTTTCATGCGACATGTTCATATGCCCATGGACACATTTTTCAATGCAAAGTCAACCTTTAAACTTTAAAGTTAGGACAATCCAAATGAAGGTTAAATACAAAGATCTATTCTGTGTGTATGATACCCCCCTTTTTTTGTCACATGCAAATCCATATATGTATGTGCGCTAAAAAACCAACCAAAGTTGCCACGCTTAGCAGTTATATTTATTGTTAAAGTGATGTTAACTTCCTTCAAATAAAGTGGAACGAAACCGCGGACATTTTTACCCGCAAATGTTTCATTTACATAATAAAAATGGAATAGTTTGAGTCCTACATCCTCAAAATGCTCCCACACGCTCAAACTGGGATTTGGATTTGGCACATGTGCTCAAACATTTTATCAGCATTTTTCTCATGTGGCAATAAAACAAAGTCAGAATAGCCCAGTATCTAACCGAGATCGCCCTGATTTGACCACACGAGGTCCCCGTTGAGCAGAACATGAAAGGAGGCAGAGAGGAGTAACCTGACATCATGCTCACTACATAGGACTGAGCTGAAAATCACAAAGTTAAAGATCACTGTGTAATGGTTTGGGTACACAGTACATTTCCAGTAAGAGTTCTGATGGATGACAAATTGATTTCCGACGTGGCTGTGCCGTTCTCTCTCCCCTTAATGGGTAAGTTATTTTTATTTGAATGTATATTTTTCTGGTGGATAACTGTAGGCAGATACATTTACTCCACCCCAAGTTTCATTGCGTCTTAGTCAACAGAGTTATTTTGAGCCTGTGGTTTTATGGGAAAGGTCTCGTTTTGTTTACTGCTGAGAACTTAAACCAGCCTGTGTTCCTCTTTGCAAACTCTCTTTTTTTCAGTGGTCTAATATTTCAGTCTAGTCTCCAGGTTTTAGCCTTGGACTGAACTAGAAAGGCTACGGATCCCTCTGTTGGTAACTGTAAGTTTCTTTGAGTTTATCTTGAAAGCTGACATACTTAATCAGAGATCCTGTATGATTTGTAAGTTTTCTTTTTCTGTATTGTTAGTTCCTGTTGTTGTGTACAATGAAAATGTGCAACGGGCGATCTCACCTGCTGGTTCAGCTAATTTACATTACATTTTTCCCAGGTGAGACCCAGTTTTATGTTTTTACCAGCTTTTCTAAAACACTCCTGCTATGCTAGAAATGCTTGAAAACATAATGAATAAATACCAATTTGTAACCTGATTTCTTTTCTATTTTCGTCTCTCTTCCCCCTCATCGTTGTGTCGTGATTGACCTTTTGGCAGTTTTTGTGGCACAAAGAGTCGAAGTCTCACCTGAAGTGACTGGATACCTTGGACATGATGTCACCCTGAGCTGTCAGTTAATCCAAGGACCAAACCATACCAATGTCACTCAGGTTCAGTGGGCTCTCCAGGATGAAGGAGGAACAGGAAAAAAGAAAGTCACTCTCATTGTTTTCAACACTATGTTTGGAATGAATATTTCAGAGAGCCCACTGAAGGAGAGAGTGGCGTTTGATAAACATTCGTTGGTAATTAAGGCTCTAGAAATGAAAGATGCAGGATCCTATACCTGCAGCATTTCCACTTTTCCCAGTGGTACATTTGAAGGAACCACCAAACTTGTTGTTGAAGGTAAGACTGTAACTGCTTTTGTACACTGATATAAAACAAGATTGAATGTTATATATGAGGTAATATTTATTAGGTATAATCTTCAAGATTTAGCTGACACAAACCAAACATTCAGTCTGAATAACTTTTTTCTGCTTTTGTGTCCTATTCATTTTAACATCAGAAATTTTGACCAACATCTAATATTACTCATGATTAAAGTATCCATGTGTAGTTAAAATGTTTATGCTATAAAACATGAAAGCTAGTTTTTGTTAGTAGACTGGTTTAATGTTAGTTTAATGTTAATTAGCTGTGGACTTTAATCAGACTTTATTCCGACAGAAACGAAGCCATTGTCAGCAGGAATAGTTCTTGCTATAGTGACTGCTGTCTTGTTGCTGTTAGCGATCGTGGTGGCCATGCTTTATTTCATCCGCATTAGAAGGTGAGTGTATGTTCTCACATGTTATTTGTATTATAGAGACTACTGCTGACTGAATCATACTTGAGGGATCCATCGTCTTTGTGGCCAAAATTCACCACAAAGGAAGGAAATCCATTTTATGGTCAAGACTTTAAGCCTTAAGAAACTTTAGACTCTGGGAAACTGTTTGCTGTTTGTGTTTAATTGCTGTTTCACAGACCAAACAGCAATTAAACTATAATCATCAGACTGATCAAAACTTCTAATTGTAGCTAAAGACCTAACTTCTTTTCTAAATCACCAAAATCACTTTTGTCTCGTTTGCTCAGACGCCATTCTTCAGCTAGGTTTCGTTTCGTCATTGGTAAGAACATGCACAACAATTTCCACTAATTGGTTTTGTAAATACTTAAATCATTTGCATATTTCTGTAACGAAACGTGCATGTCTTTCAGATACGACTGGTCCAGAGAGAGAGTCGCAATCATCTGCAACTGAGAGAGACCAGGTGAGCTCCATGGTTTGAGGGTCCAGTTTTTTAGGTTGAATATGTTTTGGTCAGATACATTTAATTTATATTTACGCTGTTGTCCTGCCATAGGTTTTTTTTAATTACAAGAGAGCAATTACCATATTTTCTTACATTTATTCACAGGATGTGGTGTACTCTGACATCAAAGTGAAACCTTTCAGCGATGCCTCTCCTTTATCCAATTACAAACTCAGAGAGAGCGTGTATGTTGACGACGTCACGTACTCCGAGGTCATGGTTTCTCGTCAACCGACCAAATCAGATACAGAGTATGTTTATGTTTAGCATTTTTACCATTTTTGTGTTGTGTTTTTGTGTTGTTTTAGTTTATTATTGTGATAAAAGTGCCTGATGATAATATGAACACTTGTTTAGGTGTTTAGTCGTAACCAAAGGAATATTTTGGCCTCATGGTTTCGTGTGTATGCATGTGCTAGAAAAACACCCACAGGCTGCAAGTCAGAGGACTAATCAGTGTTTGATCTACTCTAGCAGATGCTGCTCTATCACACTGCATAAGATAAAAAAATTATCCAATTGCAACAAAGAAATGCAAAGTTGTGTCGACCAGGGATCTTTAATATCCAGCCAATCATTGCTCCTATATTTCACCCAGCTCTGAATCCACTTTAAATGGCTGAACCAGTAAAACAACATGATAAATGTTTAAAATTACAGAAAAAGTTATGATAGTTCACTGAGGCTGTCCTGTAATTATAAAATATGAAGTTTTGTTCATTTAATGTGGGCTCATTAATAACAGTTTAATTGTTTACCTCTTTGGCAACTACTTTGGTGTAGTATGGGTGTGAGCAGTCTTTATCAATAGGAAAAGCTGTAAATCGTTGAAATTTAAAATCTATACACTTTTTGATACTTTCCGAAACTGTCCTGTGGGCCAAATTCAAGTGTTCGCTGGTTCGATTCGGGCCCCTGGGCCTTATGTTTGCCACCCATGACTTTATTCAGTTGTTTTTGCAGGGAATAAATGCAAGCATTCACAATGAGCTGCTTTCTGCAAACCTCTAAACTGTTGTGAATGTAAACAACTTCTTGGTTTACTGGAATGAAATGAAACACCTGCATGGTGATCTCCAGCACTACAGCTCTGCAGTTTACTCTGCAGTCTATCGCTGCATTTCTGCAGGAGGGTTCAGCTACATGAAGCAGTCCGTTCTTGCTTGCTAACCTGACATTTCCAGTGTTACGTGGCCATAAAAGTAAAATTACCCTGCAGAGAAGTTCTGTTCCTGACAACGGCACTGACAACATTCAGTGAGAGTTCCTATTACTCTTCAGCAAACCATGAAAGGAGGAAGATGAAAAGAAATGGAAGATAAACATTTAAAAAAGTTACACAATTAATGCAGAAGTAACTGGGCAATGCAGAAACAGGAAACAGCAAAGTTCAACAAAGTTCTCCAGTAAAATCAACGTCATTGCCTGTTGCCTTTATTTAATTTTTTCATATTATCGTAGTTTATTACAGCGGGCGTAAACCAAAATCAATCACTGTAAAGATCAGCACTGTATGTTATCCAGTTTCATAACTTATAGTTAAAGTTGAGGTGCTGTACTCTGTCCAGTGCCCTGTCTGCTTGGGTCTGTGAAAAATATTGCTCAATATTACTGTCACAACCCCATACGCAGGTGTTGCATTGTGAGCATAGTTTGTGACAAAAACTGGATTGCAAAAGTGTCTGTCGTGGTGGAAAACTGAGCTTAACACCTTGACTATCGAATGCTACTTTCTAGCATTTCCTGTCAGCGTTATTTGGTTGTGGGTGTGAAAATGTTGAACACAAGATGTGTACATGTGACGTCTCCAGATTCACTCTATGCTGTCAAAACAAGTGTAAACTTTTTTTCCCATAAAATCATGAAATCTTATATCAAATGTTTATATTTATTTTCTTTGTGTGATATTTGAAAGTTGAGAAATTCGATTGCATTGATGTAATGCTTTAGAGATAATGTTCTCCAGTAGACGGCTGTGTGAGTGTGTACTTCTGTTAATTCTGCACATGGTTATTTGTGGTTGTTGATCTTGATATAGTTGCAGTTTAAACCTTTCCATGTTCACCAAACTAATTCTGTGGTTTTCCTTTTCTGCTATGATGAGCTCTGTCTTGACAGGAAACTGATGTCAGCGATAAGACAAGGCAGTTTAAGGAGTGCGTTATGAAAGTCATTCCATATCAGATTACAAAGATGTGAATAAGTACACTCAGCAATATTTTCCCACTAGAAGTGAAGACACATGATGAATGTAATACTGAAAATGCATCACAGGAAAAGACATTCATGAGCTATGTTGTGATGTGTGAACAAGGAGGACGAACAACAAGCAAACATGGGTGTAACAGAAGGAATTCGTTTTTTGTCTTTTTTTAAAAAGAGTTTGTCTCTGTCACATTTATAGTCATTTTTGTCTCTTCTGTACTTGGTTTTCCTCTCTCATTTTGAATGTTTCGTGTTTCTTAAGTTTAAAAGAAATGTTAATTAAATTTTTTATATACAGCTTCCAGTCTGGCCCTTACTGTAATCCAACTTATCAGAAAAAACTGGGAGTCTGGTTATGTGGTGGGGAAAGTGCATTTTGTTAGGTGGAACTGTTTATATTGGTTAATACCAATATCTAATCAGCCCATCATGTGACACCAAATCAGTGTATTTAGGCATGAAGACAAGGTGAAGATGAGCTGACTTAAGTGACATGGTAATTATTAATATATAAGATCCTTGTCATGCCTTTTTGATGATAATGACATTCACTGTGGCTACTGAGGTCCCAACTATCAGCCCGAGTAGTTCAGCAGTAATCACCCATGCTGAGCTCACTATCTCACCTTGGTAAGTCTTATATTGAATGTTCACCTTGTTGTGGGGGACGAAAAACAACAATAAGACAAATTTGAATCGAAATTTTAATATAAGCTAACAGTGTTGATTACTTAATGAAAATTAAAAAGACTGTTTTACTGGACGTACAATCAGGGGCAGAGTATGAATGGGATGGCCACGACCTTCACTCTGCACACTTAAACCAGTTGTTGAAGCCCACTGGGGGTTACATCCATCCTCACAGAACTGGATTTATGATCTGTAACCACTATTTTTCAAGCAAATCTGTTCGTGGAACTATTTCTTTGAAGACTTTATATACATACAGAATTGATTCAAGCTCATTTTAGATCCCTTGATCCTACACTGTCACCATGACCGTCTCCTGCCCAAAATGTTGAAGTTAACATCATGTGATTAGTAGTCACATGTCTGCAACACCTCAGTAGTTAAAAAAAGCAACAATCAGATTATTACTTAGTGTCACAAGCTTGTTATGGTTTGCATGGTTCATCATAGTGTACTTTTATATAACCATTAGCACTGCAAAAGCAGGTTTATGAAATAAAAGTGACAAGAAATAAACAACATATATATATATATATATACACGTTTATACACATATATATATATATATATGAGAGAGAGAGTGCTGTCAGCATTAATCTCGTTAAAATGATGTTAACAGCATAACTGCATTAACGCAGCAAATCTCCGTTAGCGACTTAGCGTGGATCGCCCCGTGCGTGGGGCTGTATGGTGCTAACGCATTAACAGGCTAACCGCGCTAACGCGTTGACACCGTGCAGCCCAATGCACAGGGCGATGCGCCCTAACTCGCTAACGGAGATTTGCTGCGTTAATGCAGCTATGCTGTTAACGTCATTTTAATGACATAAACGCTGACAGCACTAATAAATACATATACAAATAACAAAGATTGAACAAACTATGAAATCAAGTGGACAAGTGGGCAAAGCTGTAATGATCCACTTGGGAAAATAAATCTGTTGGGCATTTTTCTTGGCCTTAAGACAATAATGCTGATTGGACAGATGCAAAAAAAAACCAACAACAACAAAAAAAAACATAATTTGCATTATTTAGTCAATATAAACCGCATATAACCCATATATGGCTCTAACTAGTGTTTTTAAAATGCTAAATTGCAAAAGTCTTACCTGGGAGTAAAGTAATCAGTGTCAGTAGTAGTTAGGTTAATCTCTCGCACATTTTTCATCATGGACAACAAGAATTGGGCAAAAAGAAGATGACTTGCAAATTGCATAGTGTTGCTGATTTTGTCAACTTTCAAGTAAACCTTGAGTCTGTCAGAAAGAGACAGATCTGACATTATGGGAATATGTGGCAAGCCAAGAAAAGGAAGAAGTATTTGCAAAGAGAAACACCACGAGTAACTCTGAGTAAGCACAAAAAAGTTCTGCTTCCTCATCACCCAGTTTGAGTATTATCAGTTCATACATGGCACAATCATTCGGTAATTAGCCTCAAAGATGGGGGTTAGAATGGGCCCCCAATGCCTATTAGATTGTCATGAGATTTGTAATCATTCATTCAAATGGATGATCGCACACAGGAATACTCTAGATCTGGAATAAGCACTTATAAAATAATGTTAGCACTGTTTAACGTGAATGTTAATATAACAGTCATGGCAAATTCATTTGTAAAGACGAACCGATCTTTGTGCTGCTAGCTTAAAGTTACTGTCACAGTTGTCACATGTTTCTCATACAGGAAGTCAGTCACAGTGAAAGTAAATTAGAAACTCATCGAAACATTTACATTATGCAAAAATTGCCAGACTATCGGAAGTGAGCAATGACAAACCAGTTTACAGTAAACATTTGCTGTCCAAAGTTTTAAATACCTTAAAAATTAAAAGCCAAAAGCACATCTTTGTGACTATGTTGAAAAGTTCATAATCAGGTTTAGGGTCAGGCTACATTGTGCATTGTGACTGTTTCTCAAATACTTATTTTGCAAGTTTCTTTGTGTTCATATCTCAGGGTAAAGATGGTTTACAGTCTTACAGTCACTAATGTGACTTTTACTGTTTGTTACTGTAGAAGCCCTTGGCTTGTGTGTACAGATCTGTAAGGAACGATGGTGTGGAAAATCCACACTTATCTTTAAAATTCTCTTTCCATTACTGATGTAGTAATTTTTACTTTGCCGTGTTAGGATCCTTGAGTTTGGACCCAGTGTCTTGAGTTTATGTAGGTTTTTTATTCATTCCTTTTATTCATTCTGTTATATGATTATACTTTGGTTCTTTATTGCTTGGTCCTTTGGTTTTTAGTATTTTTCCCCTCTGCTTCCTACTTTAGTAATTTTTGTTTCTAGTTCTTTGTTCCTTCGTCTGGTTAGTTCCCTTTTGTATCCAGTCTGTCTTGATCTCGTCTGTGTGTGTCCTCCCTAGCTTCCTTGTATTTAATCCGTTTTGCCTCCGTGTTTGTTTCTCGGTCTGTCTGTATGTGTCCGGTCTCCGTCACTGTATTTGTTTACTTTTCTGTCAGTGTCAAGTCAGCATTTCTATTTCCTGTTTTACTTTGACAGCTTATGTTTCTGTGTCGGTTATAGTCTCGTCTGTGTGTCTTCCCTAGCTTCTTAGTTTAGAGGTCTGGAAAGAAGCTTCACACACTAATTAAGGATTATTACCAGCTGTTGTCATGTGACAAAATAGAAATATTCTTAATCTTTTAACTTATATTATTTTAAAAATATTTGAATCTAAATATTTTACTGAATTTTTACAACACACAGGTCATATCCAGTAATCGAGTATGTAATCCAAATGTATATAATGACCTATTATAAAATTGAGAAAGCAGAAATATTTTACTGTTTGTTGCCATTGTACAGGACATAAGGAAGCTGGTCTTTCCATAGAAACACTAAGCCAATGTCTAATTAGGAGTTTATCAAACAGTATTTGGTGGTTAAAATGGGACAAACTGCATAATATATACTTGTTTATGTTTTGAATTCTAATATACGATTGACCTTCCAAAGCCTGTTCAGACCCAACCATGGGCCAGATGTGACCCAGGGGCCATACAGTGCTCAGGTATCTCTGAACAGATTCATCCTGCCTGCTCTCCATCACTCCATCTGTATGGAAAATCTCTCTCAGCCAACAACTCCCCTGGCACTCATTCGCTTACCTGGGATCATCTGATTACCTGATTATTTTTTGGAGTTGTAGGTAGTTTTCCATGACTTTGCACAGGCTGTAGTAAAAACAATTGTAGTCTTTTATCTCTCTCAGTATTTTGTCACCTTTGACTCTCTTGTGTAGAACTTTGGTTAGTGACACTATCACAGTCCTGTTTGTGCGTGTTGCAGCATTTTTTACTGTACAAAAACCAAACGTGGTTACAAACTTACCATACTGCTCTAAGCCTGACGAACTGTCTCAGTCACCTGTCAGTTTTCAAACGACATTTTTTCATAGTGTCAGTCTGTGGTTGTGAAAGTGCCTGCTCACTCGCTGCTGTCTGAGCACGTCATAGCAGCAAGTGTAATTTTGTAAAGTTTATGTAACACACCAGCCCCCCCTCCACACACTGCAATAAAAATAAAAATGAGCACTGAAACTAATAAAGATGAAATGAGCAAAGCTAGATTAGAATCATGGTGAAACTGAGAATTAACAAAAATGTGTTGACAGTGACCTCAAATCTTCCAATAGTTGCTGAGATATTTCACTATTTATGACAAAGTTTCATACATTTAAATGCCACAATTGTCTATGCTAAATATAATTGCACACTAGATGAGATTAATGAGATGTTTTTTCACCAAAAGGGTGGACAGATAAGTCAACTTCTAGTGTAGCTTTAAAGAAAATTATAGATATGTTTTGCATGATTTAGTCAGTGCATTGCAATGCAGAAAACTACAAGTAAGCTCAGATGAGATTAGCAACACCGCCTCATCTGAAGGCAAAAGTAAGACTAACAAACACTCATTACAACCAAGGTACACTGAAACACACAACACAAGACCACACCGGGTGCCACTCCTGTCAGCTGAGGACAGAAACTGAAGCTACAGTTCATATATATTGACAAAAATTGAACGAGTGAGGAAATGACGAGTCTTGAGTTCTGCTGTGGCATTGAGATGGTAGGGTCAGAAGCTGGCATAAGAAGAAAGCGTGGATCCATTGTGCCTCTTATAAATGGTTCTGGCTGGTGCTGTTATAGGATTAAATTGCAGTAGCATCAGTAACTTCAGGATTTGATTTATACAGAAAATGTCACCCATGATTTTTCTGTTCTTCTGTTTGCATTAACTGTAAGCTTATGTGGCATCTGTCTAAATTCTCCTGATGTACGTTTTGCCTTGAAACATTTCCACTTCTACAGGATTGTTTCTGTAATTGCTCAAGGAAATTCACTCCCATAATTACGAGTTCAGGAAGCACCACCCTGATAAACACAAGATATCTGAAAACTCTTTGGGAACAAGAGAGAACAACAAAGCATCATCTGTGACATCCTTCATGACCAACATGCTCTCTGGGTGTCAACTTGCTGAGTCATTAAAATTTTGAAGCTGGAAATCAAACATGTGATGTGGAATCTTGTCCGTGTATATGCTCCACAAGCTGGATGTAAGTCAGATGAGAGAGGGGAAGTCTGGAGTAAGATGAATGAAGTGGGTCAGAGTGTTCCCAGAGGGGAGAGAGTGGTGACTGGGACAGACTTCAGTAGACATGTCAGTGAACTGAACAGAGGTGATGAGAAGGTGCTGGGCAGGCATTATTTTAAGGAGGGGGAACTGGGATGGACAGATGGTGGTGTATTTTGCATAAAGAAAGGAAATGGATGTGGTGAAGCAAAGGGAGGAACTTAAAAGTGGAACGAGGTGCAATCTAAAAGCAATAGCAAAGTGGTGTCAGGGGAGAATGAAGCTAGACAGCATCGAATGGTAGTGTGTGCAGGATGACTTTGGAAACCAAGAAGAGGAAGAGCGTAATCATAGGATTAAATTGTTGGTTAAATGTTGCACAGAGTTTGGGGAGGAGTCTAAACAGGCTCTGAATGGTATGGAAGTGTTGCCAGATAACTGGGAAACTACAGCTGAAGTGCAGGATGAAAGGAAGTGAAGGAAGCTGCCTGTAAGGAGCTTGATGGGATCCTTGATGGTGGAATGAGTAGGTATGAGAAAGGCACCTTAGCTTTTCAAATCCTGGGTAACTTCCTCAGCGAGTTATCACATTCACAAGATTTACGCCACATCAGGGGATAAACTCTGACCCCTTTCTTGTTTGCAATCATGATGGACATGTTGACGATTAGGTGAGGCAGCCAATTGTGTAGACTATGATGTTTGACTATGACATTGTGATCTATAGTGAGAGCAGGGAGCAGATGAAAGAGAGCAGGAGACATGAAGAGAATACATGTATGTGAATGAAAGTGAGGGAAGTGAAATAGTGAAAATGTAAGAACAGTGCACAAGATACGTGAAGAAGAGAGTGGAGGAAGGGTTGAGTGGTTGGAGATGAGTGTCGGGGGATATGTGACAGGAGGACAGCAACAAGAGTGAAAGGTAAGATTTACAAGGTGGTAGTGCGACCCACTATGATGTATGGTTTGAAGACTGTTGCATTGGCAAAAAGACAGGAGGCAGAGTTGGAGATGCTGACATTTTCATTGGGAGTGAGCAGGATGAACAAGATTACAAATGAATATATCAGAGGGACAGTTCAGGTTGACAGTTTTAGAGGTAAAGTTAGAGAGGCAAGACTGAGATGGTTTGGATGTGTGCAGAGGAGGGATAGTGGATGTACTGGACAAAGTATGCCAAAGATGGAGCTGCCAGGCAGGAAGAAAAGAAGAAGACCGCATAGAAGATGTGAAGAAGGACATGCAGAGGGTTGATGAAGCAGCTGAAAGAAAAAGAAGATAGTTTCCCATGTACAGTTTCATCAGTGATATTGTATAAACACATTTTATTGTTATGTCTGAATGCTATTTACTTTAGATTAGGCACACATTTTTTCCAGGCAATTTTCCAGACTCCATAAAGTTTGATTTTATGTCTGTGACACGGTTTGTACTCATTGGTTGCAGAGTTGAAGTCATTGACTGACTTTGCTTTGACATGCATGAAAAAGGTTTATATATTTTTTTGTCTTTTGCAGAGATGATTCTGTTACGAAAAATGCCTCAACTGTTTTGAAAACGACACTAAGAGAGTTACAAATGATGTTGTGCAGCAATTCAACAGTCAAGTTTTTATTTGTATAGCACGTTTAAAAGAATGTCGGCCAAAGTAGTCAAAATAAAAAGAGAAATTATAATAAATGAGATAAAAACATTACAAGACATCCATTTATACACAAGCATACTCTTATATGCAAATGTCTACACAAACATATATATATATGTGTGTGTGTGTGTGTGTGTGTGTGTGTGTGTGTGTGTGTGTGTGTGTGTGTGTGTGTGTGTGTACATATATATATATATATATATATATATATATGTATTATATATGTATACACTATACATATATATATATATATATATATATATATATATATATATATATATATAAGCCTTTGAATATAGGTAGGTTTGAGTTTGATTTGAATACTTCCAAATTTAAAGGCTAATTGCATTTCATCAATTCAACACATGAGGTCACTGTTGCGCTGAAGCTTGTTCTTCCACTGGCTCATGGAAGAAATATTCACAGCCAACAATTGATTTTGGAACCAGCAGCCAAAAGACTCAACTAAAACTTTTGACTGCAAATAGCCCTCAATACCTTTCACAGAGGTACAGCATTGGGAGAAACAAACCAGGCAAATATATGGAGCTCCGTGGTGGCCAATCATATATTGCAGTGACAACTCTAACACCCATTAAACCTTCACCACTGCTGCCCCCAAACACCCTTAAGTGATGTCCCTTCTGGGAATGTGCAATGCAGGAATACTTCCTATGACCTCCTCTCTTTGGGCAAATTGTGAAATTGTAAATTGCATTACTTTTCTGTAATGCAAAGATTGGCCAATGTTTGCTTTAAACCACAGAACTAAGCATGCATTTACTACCCTTTTGGCAGGCATGCATTGAGGCAAGGGAAAAAAAGCTTTAAGGGAAATATAGACCAGTAGGCTTCTCTTCATGTATTCATTACTATGAAGATGTAACTGTTGTAATGAGTGATGTAAAAGTGTATCTTCATTTGAAGCATAACATCCTGAGTCTCTTTATGCTTGTCAGTGGAGGATGAGGTACATTTCAGGATGGTTGAACTCGACATCACTGCAGAAAAGATCTTGTACCTGCACGTGTAACAGTTCAGTGCTTGCTTTTATTCTCTTTGTTTTCATCAGGTTGATTTCAAAGTTGTTTTTGTCAAAGTAACTGAATTATAAAAAATTTGAGCTAGAAATCTTAAATTAACCCAGCTGTGAGCTCACCTCTTTCAGTCTAACATCAGTGTTTCAACTGTATCTGAAAGACAGAATAGTTTTAGTAAAAGGAACTGAAACGAGACTAATGCCATAAAATAAACTGCTGCTCAGTATTAGAAATTCAGAGAAGTAGAACTCACCTGTGTAGACCCGATGCTCAAAGACAGCCTTATGTCTGAGTGATAAAAATAGAGATTTGTGATTGGCTCTGGTTTCAGTGCCTGATTTCAACTGTAAATGTTTAGCAAATACATTTAAAAAATGCTGTTGTGATACTAATATATCATGATAAAATCCTCATCCTGGAGTTTTGTGATTGGTTACAGTATAAATACCTTATTTCAGCTGTGAATTTTCTCAGCTGTAAATATTGACTTAATGACAAATGTTGCGCAGTAATATTTAATAATGACACATTCTTGGTCCTGGAAGAAATATGCTTTCTAACAGCTCACAGACACACACACACACACACACACACACACACACACACACACACACACTTATACAAACCTTCTTCTTCTAATAATGAAATAAGTTGTGGCTATCATGGCCCCATTTATCAGCAAGAATACTCCAAAAGCGATCAGTCTTGGTAATCTCACCATCTCACCTTGGTAACGTTATGGGAGAAACACAACAATAAGATTGTAACCTCAGATACATGATGTAAGGTAATAGTTCTGTTGTTGTTATTTAATCATTCAAACCTACGAGAGTAACTATTTTTCAAACAAATCTTGTTGAACTATTTCCATGCAGCCTTTGTTCCTAAATATTTGCACGGATGTGACGAGGTTAGCACAGCTGCCTCACAGTAAGAAGATTACAATCCCATAGTCCAAATGCATCTTTCCATTTAAACAGCAGACTCACCGTTTTAATTGTAATTTTCTTATGGGAATTAGCAAATGTCAAAAGTATAACTTTAGCAAATGTTGAGGGTTCTTTAAAAATATAAATTTATTGTTTCCAAATCAAACAGATCAGATAACTTTACTTACCTTCAACAACAAGTTTGGTGGTTCCTTCAAATTTACCACTGGGAAAGGTGGAAATGCTGCAGGTGTACGACCCCGCGTCTGCCATTTCCACAGCCTGAATCATCAACGCTTGTTCTGCCAACTTCACCCTCTGGCTCAGTCGAGACTTGGGAATATTCACCCCATACTGGCTGTTACAAACAATAATGGGGAAACCTTCTTTTTCTGGTTGCTGGAGAGTCCACTGAACCTGAGTAATACTTGTATTCTCTGGCTGCTGGATTAATTGGCAGGGTATGGTGACATCATTTCCAATAGATGCAGACATTTCAGCCAACATTTTGAGTTGTTGTGCATTCAGAACTGCCAAAAATAAATTGTGACATATTGACAAAAGGTAAGGCTAAAACAGCTGCTTTTTCCCTATTATTTTTTGCAATTACTTAGTTAACATTTATTCTAGAATAGACTGTGCACAAAAGACGCTGTGTCCTGACAATTTCTAACTGCTTTTATATTATTTAAAATCAATATAATTTTGATACATTTTTAACTTTTTTCAAAACTTGAAAATTGACAAAGTACAAACATGTGAGTCTTACCTGTGTGTAATGAAATGTAGATAAGCGTGAACAGCAGGTAGGATATTCTGTTGCAAATTTTCATTGTGCACAACAGGCAGTGGACAAAAAAGAAGACGTCTTAGGAATCACACGGCGTTCCTGATTTGGTCCACTTTGATGTTAACGCACAGTCTGGCAGCAGGAGACTCAAATTGATACAACATGTGGCAAACACAGAGAAAGTGTTTGCAAAGAGAACCACAATTACAAAGTGTGAGTAAGCATACAAAGTTCCTCTTTGTCCAAACCAAAGAGAAGAACAAAGCAAAATTTAAATAAAATTAAAATAACACAACCAAAAGAGAATTTAGAAGTAAAAGAATAAATATAATAATTAATTGGAGATTTTGTTTTTATTTTGGTATTTTTATTTGATGGAATGGAAGGAAATAAGAAAATAACTGTTCAACAGATTGTGATGTGTAATAGTTCTGTTTAGCCATCTCAAGAAATTTGTAATTATCAAGTTTTATATATAAAAATTATTTTTTCTACATCCATCCATCCATCCATCTTCATCCACTTCATCCGAGGCCGGGTCGCGGGGGCAGCAGCCCAAGCAGAGAAGCCCAGACCTCCCTCTCCCCAGCCACCTCCTCCAGCTTATCCGGGGTAACACCAAGGCGTTCCCAGGCCAGCCGAGAGATATAATCTCTCCAGCGTGTCCTGGGTCTGCCCTGGGGCCTTCTACAATTTAATTAAAAAAGACAAACTTTAGATGCATATATTCTATATGCATATTCTATCCAAAGTGGAATAATTAAACCCCTTTTTGATTATTATGACTTACACTTCAGGGGCAGCGGTGGTTAGCACTGTTGCCACACAGCAAGAAGGTTCTGAGTTCAATTCCACCATCAGGCTGGGGTCTTTCTGTGTGGAGTTTGCATGTTCTCCCCGGGTACTCCGGCTTCCTCCCACCATCCATAGACATGCAGCTTGTGGGGATAGGTTAATTGGATAATCCAAATTGCCACTAGGTGTGAATGTGAGTGTGAATGGTTGTCTGTCCCTGTGTGTTGGCCCTGCGACAGACTGGCGACCTGTCCAGGGCGTACCCCCCCTCTCGCCCTATGACAGCTGGGATAGGCTCCAGCGCCCCCCGCGACCCTGAAAAGGATAAGCGGATGGATGGATGGATGGACTTATACTTCATTAAAATCAGGAACCAGTGTCTCAAATCTTTGGAACGTTTTCTAAGTTCCACCAAAACTTATTTACAATACAGAAATGTCCAACTTATGAAAAGTTTATTTATCTGCATACTCACTACTACATCAGTGTGCCACAGCATGAAGGTGATCAGGATGAGGCACTGGGTGTTTGGATAGATGCTTTCAGCTCGTCTGACATGCGGAGTCGGGTGTTTCTCATCTTCCTCTTGATAATATGTTGCAGATTCTCCGGGTTCAGTTTATATATGTTGGATTCTACGTCCTGCTGGAAAAAGGAAATCAGGCTTCATAAAGCAGGTAAAACCATGAAGTAAGTGTCCTGGTAGTTGGCTGTGTATTGACTTCAGACACATCAGCAGATCGGACGGCACCCAAAATCATCACAGACTGTGGAAACTTCACACAGGACTTCAAACACTTGGATTCTGTGACTCTCTGCTCTTCATTCAGACTCTAAAATTTGATTTCCAAATTAAATCCAAAATTTCTTTTCATCTGAAAAGAAGACTGGATCACTGAGGAGCAGTTCAGTTCTTCTCCTCCTCAGCCCAGGTCAGGCGCTTCTCACGTTGTCCCTTGTTCAGCATTACTGGTTACCATTACTTTCCTGAAGATGTCTGTGTGTGGTGACTCTCGATGCACTAACACCAGCCTCAATTCACCCTTTGTGAAGCTCTCACAAGTTCTTCACTCAACTTTTCTTGACAATTGTTTCAAGCCAACAGACACGCCCGTCACCTTTCCAAGAACCCTTTTTAGGGCACTCATTAAAATACTTAGAACGTACCTGAAAAACAGTCAATATATTTTGGTACAGTGCTCTGCAAACAGCCTCCTTGGCTATGACCTTACCACCTTTGTGGAGGGTCTTGATGATCGTCTTCTGGACAATTTTCCCATTACTGTGGTGGTGTGTTCTGAACTAAACCAAGACACATGTTGTATTTATACTGTTTGCACAGAAATTCACTTAAATTCAAAATGAGCTATTCTAATCTTTTGAGATTTTGAGACTGCACCCTGCCCCGACTCCATCACCTGAGGAAGTCATCATGTTTTAAGACAGACTCTGTTATTTAATCTGTTAGCTCCGTTAGTCTTGAGTCTTATTCCTGTCTATGTCGGCGGGTCCTTCATTTTCTTCTCCCGTCATCACAGCCAGTTTCAGTTTGGTTGCAAAGTATTGAGACTTGTATAGTAATTGCAAGTAGACTGTTTTGTTGGTGCTCAATTTTTTCTTTCTTCTTTTCTGAATCCTCAAACTTAACAGCAGCTTTAAACACACACAAAACATGTAATACGGGAATAAACTGTGTTTGTGAAAGTAAAGTTTACTGGACTTTTCTTTTTAAAGGTTTTCTCTTTGACTTGATTGTTGCTTGGTTTTATACTGTTAGATATGTTTGATCAAGGAATGTTTTCTTTTGGCTGCAGGTAGTTTTCCATGATATGGCACTGGCTGGAGTCGTAACAATAGCTGTACTCCTTTATCTCCCACAGTATTTTAATTCAGAACATTACTTAAAGATTATGTGAAAATCCCACCTGCAGGTGTTGCAGTGTTTTTTACTGTATGAAAAAAAGGGTGAAAATGTGGTTTGCAAACATACCACGCTGGTCTGTACCTGACGAACTGTCACCTGCTGGCTTTCGAACAGCATTTCCTCACAGTGTCAGTCTGTGGGTGTGAAAGTGTCTGCTCGCTCGGTGCTGTCAGAGCACGTGTGAACAAAATACATTTTTCTTGTTGCAAAGTAATTTCGAAGGCTCATTTGAGCTGAATTTGCTCTGTGCTTTTTCATACTGAAAGTCAGTTCTTGAGAAATTTGATTATCTTTATAATCTGTGTTGTGAGAATAGAGTTGTGTTTTCTACGTAGCTGTCTCTAGATTGGCAGAAAAAACAACTTGGTTCCTAAAGTTTGGACAGATCTGACAGGTGGTGGTTTTTGGAGTTTTTTGAGTTTTTCCTGTGAATGAGATAGCATGGGTGCATTACTCAGTGTTGGAAAGACAGTGAAAAATGTACATTAATGGAATTTGTAGTTAAGTTGTATACATCCTATCATTACTTTATCATTTATCTTGACTACTTTTAGTCCAGCATTGACTAAAAAAACCATCCACTGATAAAAGTTAAACCAATAAAGACTTTGGACTTGATTTTATTTATTTTATTCTTTTAAATAAAAGTGTGACATCCCACACCTGCTTCTGCCGGAGGTTTCTTCCTGTTAAAAGGGAGTTTTTCCTTCCCACTGTCGCCATAGTCCGTGCTCATAGGGGGTCATATGATTGTTCATTTTTTTCTCTATATGTATTATTGTAGGGTCTACCTTACAATATAAAGTGCCTTGAGGTGACTGCTGTTGAGATTTGTAACTATATAAATAAAATTGAATTGAATAACCTCCAGATATTTTAGCAAACAACCCGTGGATTTAGAACTATTAGATTATTATATAAAATAAATGTTTTTATACACAGTACATAAAACATACCACCCTCCACACAGACTCAAAACTCAAAATTACAAAAAAATATGGGCATTTTTGGCATCATTTACGACCCAAAAGCAGACATGTGCTGCTTGCATTATGTAGTGTTTATAATACCAAAGGATTCAGACAATCTGAAGAAAACTCTGTACAAAACAACCAAGCTGATAATGAGGATTGACCCATGTCTATGATCTTCAGACTCTCCGGCAGCACTGCATTAAAAGCAAGGGTGATTCTCACACAACATTTCTAGAAGTTGCTGTCTGTAGAAATGTAGGTTATCATTGCAAAGAAGAAAGCCGTATGTGAGCATGACCCAAAAACATCATCATCTTCTCTGGGCCAGAGGGAAAGTGGAACGGTTCTGTGATCAGACAAATATAAATGTGAAGCTCTCTGAAAGTAACACTGAGAAGGCCTTGCAGATTTCAGCAAGACAATGCTAAACTGCATTCTGCAACTATTAAAACAAAAACTGCAGTAGAAGAGTCGGAGAGTTTATCTCGTCTGCCTGCATCCTTTGGCAGCTGAAAACATTTTGTACATCATGGAAAGAAAACTACCACAAAAAAAGACCCAAGAATCCTTTTTAAGACATGAATGGGACAACATCCCTCTCACAGAGGTCCAGCAGCTCGTCTCCTCAGTTGCCAGAGGTTTAGTGACTGTTCTTCAAAGAAGAGGGGACGCTACTCAGTGGTATAAATGGCCCAACCTTTTTTTAGGCATGTTGTTAAAATGAAGTAAAAGTACATTTTCTCAATATAAACATTTCAGGTTTATGAGATTTGCATAGCAGTGCACTCTGTTTTTTTACATAGTGTCCCAATTTATTGGAATTGGTGTTTTTTCGTATTGCAGGGACAAAAAGAAGAAACAGCCACAGTGAGCTGCTTTCTGCAAGCCTCCAACATTTTATCAATGCAAATAACTTCTTCTTTTACCATGATGCAGTGAAAAGCTTCTATGGTAATCTCAACCACTACTGCAAAAACAAGCTGCACCTGATTTTAATTCTGCAGTGTTTATATTGTATGTATTTCTGCAGGAGGTTTAAGTAACACAGCCAACTCCTTTTATCCTGCAGAGGAGTGCTGACAAATGCCACAGGATACAGAAAGTTATTTTTCCTTTGAAAACCATCAAAGAAGGAAGATGGAAAGAAGTTGAAGATTAAAGTGGAAAATTACACAATCAATAGAGAAGACACTGGGCAATGAAGAAACCAGTATGCCATGCCAATGCTTAAATGGCAAATACAGTGGAAAATTAACTTGGTTGCCTGGAGAACTGCATTTATTTATGATATGAAACTTTACTTCTGCAGCTTTAAATCAAATACAAGAAATGAAATGAAAAGATGGACTGTATGGTTTGTAAGTTTTGTAAAGCTGCAGTCTGTTGTGAAGAACATTGCTCAGTATAAATGTCATAATCCTGTCCTCAGGTGTTGCGTTGTGAGTGTAATTTTTGATAAAATATAGTTTGCAAAGTTTCTGTAATGGTGCAGCTGTGAACAGAACACCATCATTATCACTGGCAATTTTCAAGCATTTGCTGTGTGATTTCACTGAGGCTATGAAATACTGTCTGCAGTAAACTTTTATTTCTTTATATATTTATTTGCTGTTTACAATATTAAGCTCTTAAATCAAAGCTTTTTATTTACTTTATTGTTTATTTTGACAAATTCAAGAAATTTCAATGCAGTGGTTTATGTGTCATTAAGTCCCATAGACAGTGCATAGATCTGCTACCACTATACTTTTGTACATACTTATTTGTTGTTGCTGCTGATGCTGCTGATGCTACTGGTGCGTAAATTTTCCATTTTCACAGACCTTACTAATTCTGTGGTTTCTCTTTTCTGGTATGATGAGTTCTGTTTTGACAGGAAATAGATGGCAAAGATAAGACTGGTGGTTTGAAGGGAATGATTTTGAAATAGATTTACAATAACTCTAAGAAAGTCACCCAGGAACCAGAGACTTTTGGGCATTTCTGCTTAAAAGTTACAAACATTCTCACAACATCTCGGCAGACTTTTTAAAGTTTACTTTCATAAATTAATTTAGCTTTCTGAAAGCGCCATCATGACAGGTAGCTGTGTGGTCTGTATTTATAAGGCATAATACATTAGGATACATTGAAACTGTGAGTATTTGAACAACAATGATATACAAAAAAAAGAGATGTTAATTGATATTTTGCTCCCAATATAATTTGAGAAATTTCTCCATTGTTATTGATTTGGTACTGCACAATTATTTTTAATGATCACAATACTGGTCTTCATATCTGTAGGGATTAATGCAGCATATTAACAGCAAATTAAAGGCATTCAGTGACCAAGACCAAGACAGCGTGTTGTTCATCATTTCACCACACGAGGTCCCTGTTGTATTGGCGGGTTGCTGCATTACTGGCCTAAAGAAGGGGAAACTCACAGCCATCAGTTAAGTTGACAGCTGGGCTTGAAAGTGCCCACTTTCAGAACGAGACAACTCTTATTGTTAGATCGCTTTGTTTTTGTTTTTTGAACAACAGTTTTTTAAAAAAGACTCATCTAAAACTTAATTGCACATGATTTGAATTCTGACAAAAGTTAAGACACTGTGTAAAATGTGAATATTACAAACAGAATGCAAGGGCCTGAAAATGTCGGCTTTTACACTGTGTAGCATCTCCTCTTAACAACAGTCCATAAACATTTGGGAACTGAGGAAACCAGCTGCTGGGCTCATGGGAGAGGAATGTTGTCCCATTTTTGTCACATATATTTATTTTCTAGCTGCTCAACCTTCTTTGTTGTATTTTTCATTTCATAATGCACCAAATGTGTTCACCCAAAAAAGAAGCCACTGATGACCTCATTTATTGAGATGACAACTCACACCCCACTTCCACATACAGTCCACCACCACTGCCCACAACAACCCCTTAAGTGCTGTCCCTTCAGCTATGAGTGATATCACAACAGTTGCTATAACTCTTCTCTTTTGGCTCATTGTAAAATTTCAAAACGATGAGTCTTACTGTAATGTTAAGCCTAATGTTTTATTAATGCTTGCTCTAAACCACAGAACCAAGCACACATCTGTTACAGTTCTGACAGACTTGCATTGAGACAGAGTTTGATGTTTTTTTAAGGCTTACTTAAGCCTAAGGTTTACTTAATTATTAATGTCTATGATGATGTGATAGTAAATAAAAAGATAATGATACACAAACTTATATCCAGCATCTGTAGGGCCTTTTCCCATCACCAAGAAAAAGAACAGAGCTATAATTGCTTGATTGTATCTCTCTTTAAAGTGCGACACCCTCAGTCTCAATCTGCATCACTCTGGAAAGGATCTTGCACCTGCATGTGTAATAATTCAGAGCTTAGTTTTGTTTTCTTTGTTCTCATCAAAGTTGGCTTGAAATTTCTTTTATTGTTCAAGCGGCTGAATCATCTGAACAATCAGAATTTGAACAAGAAGACTTAAACCTGTCAAATCAACTGTGAGCTCACCTCTTTCAGTCACACATCACTGCATCGACTGTATCCGGGAGACAGAACGGATTTAATAAAAGGAACTGAACTTGCTACTGCAGTTAGAAACTGGGAAAAGAGGAACTCACCAGTACGGTCTGACGAAAGATGTCTGATGTCTGAGTGATAAAAATAAAGTTAGTTACAGCTTGACTATCTGAGTTCAGCTAAACGTGTTTAATGTATAAAAATCCTGTCATGTTACTAATATATCATCATAAAATCCTGATGCCAGACAAATTATATCCTTTCAAACTTGCACACACACTTGTATGCACCTCATTCTGATAACAGGGACATGCACTGTGGCTACTGTGATCACTATTATCAGCTCAAACAGTCCAGCAGCGATCATCTTTGGTAATATCACCATCTGTTTTGGCTGTTCTGGGGGAGGACACGTGACAGTAAGACTTAAACTTCAGTCATTTCATGATAAATTTAAATACCAGCTCACAGTGTTTTATTGCTATTTAATGACAAATTAAACTTATGTGAGTCTTGCCTCTGGAATTAAAACCAGTGGTGGATGCACTGGTCACAGACCCAACTCTGGCTGCTCCAACCAGTGGTTGAAGCCCAGTAACTCCTGTTATTCAAGCAAATCTTTTTGCAAAACCATTTCTATGGTGCCTTTGTCCTTATACAGACATTTTTTTCTGGGACAGCTGTGACTCGGGAGATAGAGCAAGTTGTCCCCCAAGCAGCTAGACAGTCATTCAATCCCCAGCTTTCCCAGTCTACATGCTGAAGTGTCCATGGGCAAGATTCAGAACCCCAAACTGCACTTCCTCCCATTGTCCAAAAACATTCATGTTAGGTAATTTGGTGATTCTAAACTGGCCATGGATGTGAGGTAGATGAATGCTTTAAGTGTATGTATCAACTCAGTATTACATAATAATAGACATATTATATATGGGTCATCATGGTGTAGTCCCACTAGGAGAAATACCTACATATTACTTTTTGAAAGTATAAAGTAACTATTCGGCAAAAAGAATTTAGCCAGGAAGGAAAAATGTAACAGAACATAAATAAAAGTGTGTTCCACTCTGGTGTCAGTAATTGTTTCAGTCTGGCCACCCTTGTATAGATTGTCTGCCGTTGAGTACAATTAATTTTGACAAGGCACTACTCGGGCAGGTTGCATACGATACGTCACTTAGCTTTAACAACCAGTTTAGTGGTTCCTTCAAATTTACCACTGGGAAAGATGACAATGCTGCAGGTGTACGACCCAGCATCTGCAATTTCCACAGTCTGCTAATTATCGATTGTCCTGCCAACTTCACCCTCTCGCTCAGTGGAGAATTGGGAATATTTACCCCAAACTGGTTGTTAGAAATAATGACGAGGACCCTATTTCCTTCTGTCCCCTCTGGCTGCAGGAGAGACCACTGAACCTGAGTAATTTTTGTATTGTTTGGCTCTTGGATAAATTGGCAGAGCAGGGTGGCATTGTTCTCAGTGGATGCATTAACTTCAGGCAGGACTTTGAGTTGTTGTGTGTCCAGAACTGCCAAAAATAAATTATGACAAGATGGCATATACTGCATTTTTGTTAATTTTATTATTTATTTAACGTTTACTCTGGAAAAATCCCATGCATTGAATGTTTTTATCTGCATTGAATGTTGTATCCTGAGCTGAGCTGTGATTGTAATGTTTCTTGACACTCTTTGCTGTCATTTCCATTATTTCAAGTCAATTTAAACTGCATAAATCTGCTCTAATTCGTTTTTTTTAAAACTCAAAATTGCCCGAGTATAACCACAAGAGTCTTACGTGGAAGTAATGTAATGTAAATCAGCATGAGCAGTAGGTAGGATGATCTGTTGTAAATTTTCATTGTGCACAACGGGAAATGGACACAAAAAAAAGAAAAGAAAATTCCTTACAACTCACACCGTGTTCCTGGTTTTATTCAAAATTTGCAAAGGTGGTGTTTTTAGTACAATTCTGCTTAACTCTGCTCGGGTAAAAGATGAAAACATGAAGTTTGGCAGCAGGAGACGGGACACACACAAAAAAAGTGTTTGCCAGCTTCTCTTCCTCCAAACCAATCAGACAAACAAAGAAAAGTAATAAAAAATAACACAACCAGGATGTATTATTTATTCTGGTAACTATTTGATAGTAGCAGAGACTGAGAACAGAACTGTTGTTCACAGAGAACAAGCTTGACTTGGAAAACCCTGTTAAGCTGTTTTTAGTTTGTTTGTTTTTTAGCTGAACTGAAGTCACAATGTGCCACATGTAAAACATGTACTCCTGTTTCCTGTTCTGGTGCCAGGTTTTGAGGCTTGTTCAGTGTTAGAGGGTTTGTGAGTAGACAGGAAGGCTGGGGTGTTCCTACATGACAGCAGCCTGATTGTGAAACCGTAAACTTAACTGGACTGTTACTCTGGGTTTTGTGCCTGCTTATCTCCATATCATACAATATGTTCAAAAACCCAGGACTGTTTTCTGTAAGTGTGTAGGCAGGCTGTAGCAATAACAACAGTCGTCTTTTATCTCTCCACAGTCATTTCGGTTGAACATTTGTGTAATGATCATGTCACAGTCCTGTCTGCAGGTGTTGCAGTATTTTTTTTTTTTATTTTAGCAGGAGAGGAAAAAACTGGGTGAAAATGTGGTTTGCAAACATACCATACTGGTCTATACCTTACGAACTGTCACCTGCTGGTTTTCAAACAGCATTTCCCCACAGTGTCAGTCTGTGGGTGTGATATGAAAGTGTCTGCTCCCTCGGTGTTGTCAGAGCATGTGTGAACAAAATCAGTTTTTCTTGCTGTAAACTAGTTTGACAGCTCATTTGAATCTGATGTGTTTTCTTTAATACTGAAAGTCAGTTCTCGAGAAATCTGATTATCTTTACAATCTGTGCTGCGAACATAAAGCTGTTGTTTCTTTTTGTGTTGTTTTTTTCTCTGTGTAACAGTCTCTAGATTGGCTGTATAACAGAACTTTGTTGCTAAAAAGGAAAAAAAAGTTTTGACAGATCTGACAGGTGGTGATTTATTCTCTTCTTGAACTCAGAGTTTTGTCTTGTCCGTGAGAAAGTGTGGAGGGAGTGCATTATTCAGTGCTGGACAGAAACGGCAAAGAGTACATTCATTTAAGAGTATGCACTATTTACATTTTGCACTTGTGCTAGTACTTGAAATGTAAGTTCATATCTCTACTGCACTATATCTGTCTGACAGTTACTGTCGGTGGTAAAAAAAAAAAAAATTTAAATAAGGTTGATCTACAGGAATATTAAAATCTTATGCTAAAAAGCCGAAGGATGCATCAATAGGATTTAAACCAGAAGCTCAAAGCCTTGTGAAATTAAAATTTGAAACCTGCATGCCATTTGACCACATTAATTCTTTTTTTCATGCATTTCAGGAAAACAAAAGTCAATACATTTGAAACTACTTAACTATTATATCAAATAAAAGTATATAAAGTCCATATGAGTCCAAGTGAGCCAGTATGAATATATCCTATGATGATGCATGTCTGATATGTGTACCTTTGCAGAACAGCTACCTTTACTATGATCCTTTGGGTACTTTTTCTCAATAACATCGTTGTACCAGTACTATTATTTGTATTTGTAAAGTATCAAAGTACTTTGATATTAGCTTATCACTGAGCGAGGTTAAGATTACTACCTAAAAAAAATATGTAAAGTTTAAGTGTGGAAAACCTGAAATAAAAATACAATCTATTATATCGTAATTTCTTTACTTTTTTTTTTTAAGGGAAAATATAAAGTACATATAAGGTCTTCAGTTTGGTCAAAATATTTAATAAAACCAGCATGAGAAGGTGTTTTGTCACACAGGCATGTGAAAATGAAAGTTTTCACTGGCCTCTATGCAGTGCTATGAAAAACTAGCTACACCCTTAGTGTTTACATGAGAATTAACAGGGTAGGTAGCAGCCAGGAGGTGCTAATCAAATCAGCTTGATTAAGTGATCATCAGCAAGTGTGAGCGCCTCTACAAAAGCAGAAGTTTTAGCAGTTTGCTGGTCTGGAGCATTCAGGTGTGTGTTAACACAGTGCTACAATCTCTCCAGGAGTGGATGTCACAGCAAATTCACCCCAAGATCACACTGTGCAAAGCTCAGAGATATTACATAAAACCGAAAACCCAAGAGCTACATCTCAGACTCTACAGGCCTCAGTGAGCATTTTAAATGTTAAAGTTCATGACAGTACAATTAGAAAAAAGCTGAAGAAACATGGCTTGTTTTGAAGGGTTGCCAGGAGAAAGCCAGCCTCTGCTCTCTATAAAGAACAGGATGATAATCCCAAGCACAGCAAATCTACAACAGAAGTGCTAAAAAAGGAAAGAATCGAGGTGTTGCAATGGCCCAGTCAGAGTCCAGACCTCAACATGACTGATCTTAAGCTGTGCAGGAACCAATGTCTGCAAACCTCAATGAACTGAAGTAATGCTGTAAAGAATAAAGTCATAGAGAAAACAATTACTTGAAGTTATTGCTGCTGAAAGTAGTTCTGCAAACTACTGAATCACTGGTTGTACTTTTTGTACTTTTCACAGGATATCGTCCTATCAAAACTCTCTTTTTCACATTACTGTGTATTTATTGGCATTGAGGACCTAAATGACTGAAAGAGTTGTTTGTTTCTTAAATTTGGCCCCTAACTAGATCACTCCACCCCTCTATTAGAATAAAAACATAACACAGAAACAAACATCAGTGAGCTTTCTATTAAAAAAAGCAAAGACACGTACCACTGTGGGACTGTTTGAATATTTTTATTCCAAAACAAGTCTGTGTGTCTATAGGTTTGAACAACAGGGCGGTCTCTGAAGAACATCATTTCACCTTCATCCCAACACCTCCCATCCTCCACCCTTCACCCACACGCACACCACAGAGCCTCTCGTCTTCAATAGTAATAATAACAATTTCATCATAATAGTCATCAGTTTTAATAATCCATTTAGCACTAGTATAGAAATATGAAAAAATACCAAAGAAAACAACATAAAAGTAAACAAATGTTTGTTTCGTGGAGTGAATGTTCAGACATCCCGTTGGATCTGTTTTGTGACCCTCCCTTCCCATTTAGATTAATACTAGCAATATTTTGGCTTTTTTTTTTAACATTTATTTTTTTAGGGCTTGTACCTTCCTCTCGCTTCTCCACAGTAATGCACTGCAGCTTGTAAATGCTTTCAGCTGATGGTTTAAAGCTGTTTGTGGCCACTTGATGGCTGTGTGGTACTGTCACACATCAGGTTTCCGGAGCTCGTGTGAACCATGGAAATCATTAAAGAAACTCCGAAGACAACTTTGAAAACAACAAACAACCGGTGGGTTTACAGCCTTTAGACAACAAAGGAATCAGAGACGAAGGCGTTGCGGATGAGTGTGTTTTTGTTTGTGTGTGCTGTTAAGATTTGTGGAAAAGGTTCGCTCCTGTCAGCATTCTGGACACAAAGGCAGAAGTAAACAGAGAGAGAGAGAGAGGCATCAAATCAAGCTGCTTCTGCTGACAGCAATCATTCAGAGAAATGGCATAATGTGTGCAAACAATGTTATCATTCGTTATCTGGAGCACAACAGTGTCAACAAATCTGCTTCCCCGCAAAATGCATAACATTATATAGCGATGCAGTGTTAGTCTAGACAACAATGCCTTCATTTTTCTGAGGGATTTGTAAAGGGTGAACTGGTGGCTTTGCACATTATCTTACACACTTAGCATTACTGCTGGTTATGGGATGCTGCAGTTGGGATTTGGAAGATAATAGGGGACACATCTTTACGTTGGAAAACGGCAATTCCAAACTACGGGCAAGAGGGAGACAAAGAAGAAAGATACTGATGCTTGCAGGGAGCAGGGACACTGTGTTTTCCAATAATTAAGAATCAGCTTCTAAAGCATTACATTCATAAACTCTGTCAGGAAATCAATCTGTGAAGAAACCCAATAACAAAACACAGACGCTGTCTTATACTATAACCGTTGCATTTGCTAACTCTTACATCTTGAATGTCGGTGTTCCAGAAAGACTTTATTACAACTGTCACTGTAAGTACACTAATCACAACTAAGTGGGTGTATCGAACACCCCCAGTCCACTAAGTAGTGAATCATTCAGCAGGGATTAATTTGGGAACTGACTGGGCAACAGGTTCAATGCACATCGAGTCAGTGACCTGTAGAAAATGCAAATGCAGCACATGGTAATAATGGAACATTAACATTCTGAGTAATATGTCTGCATTAATCATGCAAACATAACATGAACTGTTCGGCAGAGGTATACATACGCTATACCGTGGCAGCGTGTAAAATTAATTACGCCTATATTTGATCTAAGGAGAACAACATGCCTGCTGCCTCTCTGCATTCATGTAAATAATTGGATTTACTGCTGACATAAAGCTGATCTGATTTTTGGTTTTTACTTAGACCGCAACAGGGCGAGCACTACACTGCATCTGAGTGAATACGACGACGGTAGTGCCCACAAACAGACGAAGATGGAGGATTAGTAAACAATGTCTATATTCCCGCTGAAACACTGAGTGCAGTCCCATTTTAAAAAGGCAACACAGCTGGGAACTGCAGTTTTTAGCAGATGTTGGAGAAAGAATAGTAAAAGCTATATTTACTGGGGGACTATTTTCAGGCACTGGTTGTTGCAGTCAGTATTTAACACGATAAAAGGGTCGATACAAAGGAACATGTCCCCTAGCTGAACTGCAATTTGTTGACAATTAAAAAATCCAGACTGATAACTGTTGTATGTATTGTATGTCTTGATTTGTTGTTTGGTGGTTGAAGCTGGTCTAAAAAGTTCTTGTTTGCTGAGCAAAAACTAAGCAGAAGGGCAAAAACATGCAAACCCACCAGTATTTCTCCCTTTAGGCACACTTTGCTTATACACTAGACTCTGTTTTCATTGGAGTTTCACAAAACTGTAAGGCTATAACATTAACAACATAATTAAAACAGATTCGCTTCCCAGCCAGAGAGAAAAAACATTTCTTCTACATCTATTTATCAGCGCGTTTCCCTGCATTCGACCCCCTCCTGAATAGGTCCCCAGCCACTGAGGGGAGTAATTAGGTGATCAAAAGCTTGAGACGGTATTGACAAGGCTGTGTTGAGTCTATCATACTGGCAGGAGCTGCTGCTGTGGATGGCCAAGATAGCCTGTCGAACAGAGAGATGGGAGGAAGCCGCAGTTATAGTCTGCTGGCGCATTAACAAGCCCCTTAAAAGATGCCCAGAATTAACAGATCAGGACAGATCTAATAATGGAAGTAGTTCAGTGAGGGAATTCTTATTCAAATTCAGTAGTGTCCTTTTTTAACTCTCTGGCTCTTTCCACCTCCTCTTTTCCTGCTCGTCTCTATCTTGCCTCTCTGTCTCTGGCTCGCCCAGTCTCTCTATCTTGTCTACATGGTGTGAACAGAGGTGAAAAAGAAGTAAGGGCTTGGCAAGCGTTACCCAGGATAACGAGGGACATTAATTTCACATTTCAAAGCCTCTTGCTCGCTCGCTCATTCGCTCCCTCTCTCTCCCTTTTTGTGTCTGTCTGAATATCTAACATTGGTAGAAAGGAGCTGTTGCTGGGTACACGGTTCTCCTCGTTTTGAGCAGTTACAGACAGACTTACAGGAAGCACAAATTTTACACACACGCACACACAGTGTAAAGAAAGGCAGACCAACAGTTTTCTCTGCTACTGTTTGCATTACGTTGCCTTGAAGTCGTTTCATCCAGCTTCCCCGATCCCATCCAAAAAGCAGCTATGGGGCACAGGGAGGGGCACAAAACTCTCGAACACAATTAGCTGTTGTCAAGTGTCTTGGTATGTTATAATCCACCATATTGTCACACGTAGTCTGTTATTTAACTCTGAAATTCCCACTTAGACCAATGGTAACAAAAAGACAACAGAAGAAAAAAAACATCAGGAATAAATTCTCTGGAAGTCAGTTGCTGTTTTAAAACCACATACAGATACAGTATGTCTTCCAGCAAGGCTTCATTTCAGTAAAGGGCTGGTTAGCTTCCAGTGAAGTGTCCGTGAAAGAAAACCAGCACCCTCAAATAAGAAGTGACGTGAGAGGGGAGTAAGGAGACAAAAGGAGGCCAGCGGGCACTGACGCGTGGTCATGTGCATCTCCTCTTTCTTTTATCCAAACTGAACTGTTCTTCTTAGCCAAATACAGACACTTAACCGATGACCACCTGAAGTCTTGGTCCTCCATGTTTCTTCTCCTTCTCTCTCCGTGTTGGCTGGGCTTGTCATGAGTTCAACCCCTTTTTCTTTATATTGATTTTTTTTTACTCCTTTGTTCCCTCATCTCAAACATTTTAGTTCTCGGATGAATCTGATCAGTGGAAACAGTGTTTTTTTCTAAGCAGCACAAATGTCCCTCACCCATGTATCTCACCCCTCTACCTCACCCGCTTCATTCCTCAGTCCTGGTCCCCAAGAAGGTCTGAGGTGTTGCTGCTCTGCGGAGGTGGAATGGGTCGAGGGGTATGAGCTGGGGGGCTGTGATGTAGTCGCCTTGGGCTGGGCACGCCTCCACCCTCACTGTCTGTATTGGACGAGGATGGGGGTGGGGGTGGAGGTATCCGGGGCAGGGGGGCGGATGAAGGGGGTATTCTTGTTGACGCTGATCCTATACTGCTACCTGATCTCAGGCTCTGGATCCTTCGGCACTCCTGGCAGATCCTCACGTGGGTGCAGCTGCGCGCAGGCAGCATCACAGGGGTGGGGGCAGGTGGAGGTGGGGTGGTGTTGGCTCCAAGCGGATCGTCTAGGATCCTTTGGGGCCCAGGGCCCAGATCTGGCTGCCCTGTTCCTCCGGCTCCCCCTCCAGCTCCACCTGTCAGGGGGCCAGCTCCGCTGTACAGCTTGCCGTTGCTGAGCCGCATCTCCCGGACCAGGCGCAGGGGCCGAGGGGCCCCCAGAGCAATGCGGGTAGGGTGACGCAAGGCTGCTGAGCTGCTCAGGGGCCGTCTGCGGCGCATACGAGAGCTCTTTTTACAGGAGACGGCGTTTCGGAACTCTGTGATCATCTCCTGACAGACAGACACCTAAAGAACGTACGGAAGGAGGGAGGAAAGAAGAAAGACGGAAGGGAAGGAAGAGGAAAGGAGGCAAAGGCAGGGGAGGAGGTGCCATAGACACAAAGTAGGCAGGCAGCAGAACAAGACAAGTGGTAAGGCAGTACATAAATAGGAGAGCGGAGGGAAAACAAGAAAATTGAAAGGAAAAGCAAAACAAAAAGAACAAGCCGGCAACAAGGCAGAACAGACACAGTGGGCATGGTAAACAAAAAGGAGCAGGAGAAGCGAGGGCGCAGAGACCAACAAATGGAAAGATGGTTTGAAAATAAATGGAGAGGTCATAGGAAGGATGTGTGGATGGATAGAGATGGGAGAATATCCAAGAAGCAGAGAGAGTTATTACAATCCAAACACACAGAACAGCAAAATGTTTAGTTTATGGGCACTTCATTATGGCACCATGAACGGACAGGCAGGCCGGCACACTCAGGCGCACAAATACAGAAGCATTCACTCGTACAGCAACTGTGCACAGCCTCAAACACACACACACACACATAAACACACTCTAAACCAAACTTTCACATCCACCAACACTCATCATCATTCCAGCTGCATGACTACTGCGAGACGCACACATGACTAACAAAATGCATCAACGTGTCCACTACAGGCCAACCACATTCTCAATGAAAGCATGATTTATAAAAAGTCATGTGCTCACATAAACAGAAACAGTACTCGTTATTGGAGAACACACACTGATGGCCGTATGACAGGAGGAGAGTGTGTGTGTGTGCGTGGGTGTGTGCGTTTGAGAGGGAGAGAGACAGAGGGAGACGCACAATGACATGAGTGAGAAGCAATCCAACAATGGAAACGAAGAATACCAGCGTACATGTGAGGCATGTAAAAGAAGATACATCATGACATTTAATGCCAGGGAAAAAAGTTCACACTACTTCTTTATGCAAGCAAATATTGGCATTTCTCAATATTGCTTATCCAACTATCATGTTTAGCTCACAAACACTTGCTGCCATACTGTTAAACACCGAACACTAAAAGGGCACAGTGAAATCAAAACAGGCAGAACATGCGATCAGATTCTCTAGCTGTCGTAAAATTCGAACGCTACAGCAGGTCAGAGCCACGTACTTAAACATTCCTCTCATCTCACATGCGCAAAACACAGTGAACCTTGAATGTTACAGCACAAACAAACACATACAAATGGAGGCAAAAGCTGAAAAAGTAACCCATCCGTTCTCTTTCTCACACACACACGAACACAACACAGGGACACACACCAAATAACATAATCAAAAGGGTTGGCGGGATGCCATGGGAACCTACTGGGGTGTGTCTGTGGGGTCGGCGAGGGCAGGTATGGGGGCATACCTCATCAGTCTCTGCCGAGCGGCGTGTCGACCACACAAACTCCATAATGGCCACAAACACAGCGATAATGAGGCCACAGATCAGCACAACGAAGATGCCCCCAATGTTCTCCATGCCCAGACCTTGACAACAGGCCACAGGAGACAAAGATTAGCACATACGTGCGCAAATGCATCATCATGGGCAACTGTTTATTGTCTAAGGAGGTTAACAAGCAGAATGAAAACAGACTTATAGTTGAAGGAGCACTTCTGGCAATTATGATTCACTGTCTCTTACTTAACTTATATATTTATTTATAAATGATTGAATAGATTTATGAGTATATTCGACTATTTTCGGATTAGGAAGCAGCACAAACACAACTTCACTGTACTCATTTCTATCATTTCAATCTGAATGTGTGCATTCTGATATTCAGTTAGTGCAAGTGATGAAGGATCATAGCAAAGTATTAATGTGCAGCTTCTCAAAATTATGCACGATATGTAGAAACGATTTTACATACGATCAAAAACGAGACTAGGATGGAAGATAAACCGACACCTGTTTGTCAGCTGTAGTCTGCGCTTTAATAAGCCCAGGCATGAGTGAGCGTGTCGGCAAAGAGAGCTGAAATATTAATGTTATGTCATACGACATTGTTTTTTATGTTTGTTACAGTTATTGTTAAAGCATCGAGGTTGTGTTTCATTTACTTTCATGTTAGGTTGTTACAGCTGTGATACTCTGAGTGAAGCGAGCTGCAGGGCTGATGACTCGCCGTGTTGGTGAGAATGAAGTTTGGCTCAGTTTAAAAGTACAAAGCTGTGAATTAAACTTTGAATTAAAAAATGTACAATTTTGAGCGAAAATGCAGATCCTGATGCCGTGTGCCTTTGCACAAAACAGACTAAAACATATCAAGGTTAGGTTACTTATCCATAATGGTATTGTACATGTACATCGCCAATAAAGGGCTATTCTATTCTATTCTATAATTGTTGTTTAGGTTAACTTAATAACATGAGGTTAGTAAAACATAACTCATTAACTGAAAACAATTAAGTTAATTTATAATAAAACATGGTGAAAAAGCTTGACTTTTAAATTCATTAACCTAAAAAACATGAGGCCAAAATTGGCTTGTTTTGCTATCAGTGCACTAATTGTTCATTTCCCTCAAGAGGCTTTGCCATCTGTACCACATATAGCACCAACTATTACAACTATCATTAGGCTCTCACTTTAGATAATGATGAAAAATAACAAAAGAAAACAGGAACAAAATAACAAAAAGACGGGCAATTTAGGTTGAATGTAGAGAAGAGAACCGTACGACAAGGTTGGAGTGCAAACATTGAGGACAGAAATGGACAAGGACACAATTTTTCTACCTTTGCCTTTGTACACCACCACATTATTATTTCCCTCATTATTTCATGTTAAAAGAAGCCAACATAATATCTGACATTGACTCAAAGTGTTGAATTCGCATCTCATAGCTTTTCAATAAGGCCTGAAGAGCTGTCAGTGCAAGTAATGGAGGCCATGACTGGGCTGAAAAAAGAGCAAAAAGTTTAGGCGTGGCCGAATCAAAAATCTGATACATTCTTAAGAAGAATTAAGTGTCTTTTGGTGTTGGAGTGGCCAGCTCTGCAACACCACAAGGCCTGAAAACCCACAGAAGACAAATAAGGTGGATAATGACAGAATTTTTTCCATGTTTAAGAAAAACATCTTCACATCATCTAACCAAGCCAAGAACACTCTTGAGGACGTAAGTGTATCTTTGTCAAAGTCCACAATTAAGAGGCACCTTCATGAATGCAAATACAGAGCATTCACAATAAGCTAAAAACTAGTAGTTACACTCAAGAACAAGAAGGCCAGATTAGTATTTTCCACAGAACAAATAAAGAGTCTGTACATATCTGGAAAAAAATGTTCAAACAGGAAAACTTAGATTCACTTGTGCCAGAGTGAGGGGAAGAAAAATGTAGAGCAAAAATAAAGAAAGAAAGATTCTGACAAATGCTGCAAAATTGATCGGGCAGTGCTTCGCAGTCCAAGTTAATACAGAAAATACAACCCAAGAGTTTCTCAAGGCAAAGAAATGGGTTTATTCTTCACTGGTCAAGTCAGTCACCTGATCTAAACCAAACAGAGCATTCTTTTATTAAATATAAAACACCCACAGACAAGCAGCAAGTGAAGGTGGCTGCAGCAAAGGCCTGGCAGAGCCTTTTAAGGAAGGATTTTCGTATTAAAAACAGTTCCTATATTTCAAATTATGTTAGTCCAATTAATTTTGAGCCTCTGAAAATGGGTGACTTTGTATAAAATGTGGCTGTAATCTCTAAACAAATAATGTAATACTTATTAAATGTCTTGTTAAACCACATGAATTAAAGTTAAAAGTACGCACTTCAATCCCATCTTGACAGTTTTATTTAAAATCCACTGTGGTGGTGTACAGAGGTAAAATAACAACAAATTGACCTAACTACGTGATGGGAGAGCTAATGGTGTGCACTTTAAACCTGCTGATAGTCGCAGGCTGCTTATTTTTAGCTTCTATTTTTTTGCGCTAAGCTTAGCTAAGCTAACCAGACTCTAGCTTGATGCTACTGCTCTTGTACAGATTAATTGTCACCTTAATTGTCATAATATTCATAATGTAAGTTTGCATGATTCATATTTTCTAATAGATAATCTGCTGGAAGTAAGTGGTCTAACAAAGATGCTACCATGCTGCGTTGTGGAAAGTACTAGACTTTCCATCTTCTACAGCTTGACCCACAGTAAGAACCAAAAACTTCATATGAGTGTAATACTAAGTCACTGCTCAGTGCTCTTTCATCTGAGTTTAAAATTTAAATTGCCTGGAATGAAGTGCTTGAGTGAAAAACAGAATTATAGGGCCCTGAAGGGTTTGAGATAAACTGCACTGATAAAGTGTAACAATACTGAAATGCCTGAACTGAAGCATTTCGCTACCAAAATAATTTTTAAAAGAGATTTTCATCTGACATCAGTGGCATAAACGCAGAGATGTTTTCATCATCTCTGTCATTCATGCAGAAGCTTTGCCCACACATACACACTCTTAATACACACATGTAAACAGATACACTGTCTCCAATAAAATTCACATTATGCACCACCTGAGACAAACAGAAGACATCTGGGAAAGTAGATTGTGCTAAGTACCCTTCGCAAGGACATTAGGTTAGGCATTAGCCATTAGCTGGACTGTAGCAGAGAGTGAGGAGACTATTACTGGGGACATTAGAGAGAAGGAGGCAACGGAGGCAGACAGCTGCGGTCGACTCACCCTTGGCACGGTGGTCCTCCTCTTTGGGACATTGGCCTCCCTCCCACCACCTCCTCTTTAGTATCTCCAGCCTGTTATTCTCCTGCAGCTGGAGGATGGCCAGTGTGATCTCATCTCTGAACGGAGATCCTGGAAAAAAACAAGAAGGCAGGATAAGAGCAAGTGGTGGGCAAGGTGCAGCATAAGAGACCAGACAGGAGAGAGTTTTTATTTTTTCAGAAAAAGGGGAAAAAACAAGAACTGATTAAGTGTTAAAGAGACTAAGCAGAAAAAGAGAATTGCCGCTGCAGCTTGGAGATGGCTAGAAGTGATCTTATGGTGAGTATAAAGAGAGGATTAGTGAGAGATAAACAGCAAGATAACAACTAGACAGACACAGTGGTTCAGCAGCTGGTTGAATAGCATACAAAGTATGCTGCAAAGCAGATATGCTGGACCAGATTTAGAGGGTTTAAAGGTTCCGTCTGTGCAAATGACAAATATGTTTTCTTTAGCATAATGGTATTTAGCTGTGAAGATAATCAACAGGCAGCTTTTATTAGACAGGCCTTCTGCACAAAAACAGTCTCTATAGAAAGTGTTGACAGTTGTTCAGTGATTATCATGCCTCCTTCGCTAAGTCACTGCTGGAGAACACCAACCTCCCGCCAGAAAAAAAAACGATTTCAATCAGGACGACTAATGACTGCAGCAATATAAATTTGGCATCACCTCCCACCACTTTCCCATGCTTCTATGTGGATACACAGAAAGCTGGAGGCTGGGAGAGGAAAGACAACCCAGTAAAGCAGGTACCAGTTATAACGCACAGGACACGAAAAGGTAGAACAGAGGTTATGGTGGGTTGCCAAGCAGCTTGCTGATGAACAGCAACTGTAGACAGCCTAATGAGATTTTAATAGCATATCCTTAAGGAGATCTGTCATCTAACTCCCAGCAAGAAATGATTCAAGTGTAAAAATATCTGCCTATTTCTCTAAATTCAAACAGCCTCCTACCTGGAGGTGAGTGAGATAATATGTTTTGTTTTTTTCCTCTTTAGGTCCCTTACAAAGGCTTGTTTCACCTCTGTGGTCTTTCCTTCTTTATTCTGTGTCTGCTTCTTCTCTCCATTCCTCCACAGCCTTGGTCAATAATAGAAAGTGAGATATGGCTGACCTCTTCATAGGAACAGATTACTGTGATTCAGTGACATCTCATCTAAGTGCTAAAAAGTGGCTTCACGAGCGCTGGGCGTGAGTGGAAAAGCAATTAACTGTATGCACGTTACTTCCATTTGAAATAGCTACTAATCCCACAGATAAAAAATAAATCGACCACGTACAAGACAATTTTCAGGTCTAATCTCACAAATCACAGACAACTACATGTGTCTATTTAGCATAATTGATCTCATGCTTCTCACGCTGTCATTTAATGAGGTTTTTTTTTTCTTTTTGTCAAATAATTGTATAATTTTAGAAACGAGATAGCTCCCTGTCACTTTTGTTTAAGCAGCCTGGTCTCTGTTGTAGATGCACAGTCACAGTATTTCTCTTCCAGAGGTTACACTCAGACGCCACTTCATGTGGTACACCTGTTCAACTGCTCGTTAATGCAAACATTGAATTAGCTGATGACATGGATGCAACTCAAGTCATTCCAAGTTCCAAGTCAGGTACATTAGAGGGGATTTGAAATGTTAACCTGTTACATTTTATCAGTTATATTTTACCTTGTACCACTCAAAATAATTAAAACTAAAAAGGTGCATGCATAATTTTTTTAATTACTACATCATGTTATTCTTTTAGTTCACAAGCTGCAAAACAGCACCTTTAAAATGTGTCAGCAATGTCTGCAATCATCAAAAAGGGAACAGTGTTACATGTCTACTAGCTTCCCAGTTGCTTTTTCATGACTTTATGAACACATTTTGAGTCTTCTCAAAGAGTAGAGCATGAGAGCTATATGAGTGACCTCTAAATCCTGGATCAAGCCAAGCGTCATCAGGCACGTCGGTTGAGGTGAGACAGAAGGTGACTTTCTGCTGCAGGGTGCTGCAAGGCTTTGAAGCATGAGAAAATCACTTAATCCATATTGATGTTTATGTTGATTTTCAAAATCTTTTCACTCGTGAATTCATTAGCAGGTTTTAAACTGTGTGCAGCTATGCTGGAACACCCGTTTACTTGGTGTTTTTATGTCTTGTTTTACTCTTTTAGCTTGTTTGGAAAGCACAGAAGCAATTGAAGAAGTTATCAATGAGACACATTTTTAAGACATTTTTCTGCATACAGAAATATTTAAAGTAGGTAATACATTATCAGATACTCTATGTTCTTTTTGTGATGCAGTATTATTACCTAGTGGCATGCCAATGCCGTAACCCTTGGTGTCCAGCAAGCCTCCGATCTGTGTGAGATTACAGTTCAGGCCACGGTGATATTCATTCATAGTGCTCTCCATCAGGAAAGCATACTTGGAGTTGAGCACACGGGCGATGCCTTCCTCTGTGCTTTTCACAAATACGCTAGGCTGCTTGGAGTTCATGTAGTTCCACATCCGCTGGTAGGTCTGGTACCTTGAGTTCTGCAGAGGGAACAGGAACACAACAACGGCAATTCAGCAGTAATTACAGGTGAATGTACAAGTTTCCCAGACAAGACGGAATATGAAGGAGATGCATTAAAGATAAACGGGAAGGGAAGCACACACGGGAGAGAAAATCAGGTGTGAACAATGACAAGCAGAGTAAAAATATCAATAGCAAACAGAGGGGGAAAGCAGCGCGGAGACTGGAGGGAGAAAAAAGGAAAGTGAAGCAAAGCAACAGATTATTTGCTCACAGCGTAGCTGATGCATCATCTTTCATACAGATGGAAGTAAATCAGCACACATGAGGTGGTTCAGCACTTAACAAAATATGGCAAGCTCCAAAACAGGATTAAATGTACAATTACATGTAGTATCTCTTTGTATGCGAGAAGAAAGGAAAAGAGTATAGATGGTAGCATCTGTGTACGACAATGAGAGTGTGTATGCGTGTGTGGATTAGGTATTGAGTGGGGTAATGTACTGTGGCAATGAAACTGGCTTATGTAGGCAAACACACACCATTCTTTCTTAAATCCGCCATTTGGACAAACACTAGTGACTGAAAAATACACTCAGACTGGCATTTTGCCATTTACCATGTATACAAACATATAAACAAATACATTTTTTAAACAATCACCTACACACACCCCTCTATACTAACACACCCACACACAAATGCAAGACCCACACACACATGCGCACACCCACACTATGACAAACACAGATGTCAACACAGATGCCAGTAGCGTTCTCATAAGCAAACACAGGCAGTCAGCCACTTAACACAAACACAAACAGCCATAAAGAAAACAAGAGAGAAACTCAGAGACAGAGTGGCGAATATGAGGATAATCGTTCACTCTGTTCTCAGCAATGAAGAGAGAAGCACTGCGGTAAATTACATGTAACACACAAACGCATAAAAAACTTTACGAACAGCTATTTCCTGAATTGCTATCAGAGCAATTTAAGGAGTCAGTGAATCCAAACGGCTACACAAACAGATATTTAACACGGATAAAAGCACACATATAGTTATTCCCAAATTCCGAACCCAAGCACAACCGGAGCCGCACCATAAAGAAGGTCATGGTGCTCCCGCCGTGGATCGTGCCATACTCGATGTTCGTCTGGTCGGCCAAATCATCTGGAGACTCAATGGGAGCCTCCATCCGCTGGACGGTCAGGAAGGCCGCCAAGTTGGCCGTGTAGGAGGAAATGATGATCAGAGTGAAAGCCCACCTGCAAGGTGGAAAAAGGTGAAAAAAAAGAGAGATAAAAGGAGAGATAAAGCACCACTGGAGTGGCAACAGTGATCCATCATGGTATTGATAAGCTGCAAAATTCATACATATCACAATACACTAATTATTTTGGAGTATGTCAGTAGAGAGACTTTGCTGGGTTTGAGTTAACCCAGCAAAGGAAACACCTGACACATCAGGACGTTTATCAAACTGAACATCTTAAAAAGTGTCACGGTAAAATAGCCCCACTTAATCATTTTCAAATGATAACACACTTCAGTTTAATGACTGTAGCTTAACAACTATTTTCCCATCACTTTAGATACTCCGCACTAGTAACCTTGAAAATGGGACTTCTTGCATGTCTACAAACTTTATTCAAAGAGAACATCATGTACTGACTATCCTTAACGTCTTGCTCACCTCTGTGTAATCTAGCTGTTCCTGTCTTCCTTTATCTCCTCAGCTCTTAGTGGTTATTATTTCGTTCTCTTGTGCCTCTTCTCACATTCACTCTCACCATAGGAAAGTCGTCAGGCTAGTATTTCTGTGAGCTCAGTGAGCTTTTGTCAATTGTTTCCATAAAACGCTGGCACTACGGGACCCAAACTTATGAGCTATACATCAGCAGTGTGCCTTAACCTTTTAAAATACAAACGTCCTTTTCTCACACAGCGGTGGATATACCTAAACACTTTTTTAATGACACATCCAGTAAAATGCTTTAAATTACATTAAAAAAATGAACTATTCTCTTGCAGACATGGGCCTTAAAATTGTATTTACCATATTTTTTTTAAAATATACAGTATTCTCAAAATAGTTAATATGGAAAATCTTTTCAAATCTTAAAAACTCATGTATGTATTGTTTGGACCCTGATTATCTGGTGATTATAAAGTATTTACACGTGTTTTTACTTCATAAAAACGGTTAGTAATGGATAAAATAGTGATTTATTTTGCCTCACAGAAACCTTACTAAGGCATAAATTAGTAGTTTAAATGACTCAACACCCCAAAGTCACATCAAGCAGCAGACTCCTTGAAACACAGGCTGAGGAGGAGGAGTGGCAGCAATCTGTCACTCCAGGTTATCAATCAACTAAAAATTAATTCAAAAGCTTTACTCTTAACCTTGCACACCCTAACTGGAAAACACAAAAAAACTGTTATTTGTAGTCATCCATCGTCCACTTGGCCCTCTTTATAGCATTCAGTTCTCATTTCTGTTTAAATAATTATGATGGGTGATCATTCATGTAGATGCTGAAAATGACAGCCTCAACATTGAATTTAATTTATTAGTAGACTCAATTTGCTTCTCTCAAAATGTAAATGAGCTCACTCACTGTTTTAATCACACTCTGGCTTTTGTCCTGACTTACTGCATAGAAACTGAATGTTTAACAGTATCCCCTGAAAACCCTCCTTTGGTTTTAATAACACTTAATTTTAGTATAGTGCGTTAAATAATAATGGACTACAGAGCACTGGAAAACAAATTCAGTACACTATAGGTCTTTTGGAAAGTGCTGTAAGAAAATATAAAGAAGTGCTTTCTTCTTTGTTATCTTCTTTAATGCTTTGTACCAACACAATGCAGAACAGCTACCCAAAATTTACTCCCAGAGCTTAATTATCTTGTTAATATCCTCACTGTGTATGGCCCTGATTACTGTGGCTCCTCTGTAAAGAAACCAACAAATCAGAGATGCTTGACTCCCTGCTATAACCCACAAACACACGCTTTTAAACAGATAACTCAGCTAAAGAGCTCACTAATCTAGAAAATCTTCACTTTGCATGGAAACACAGTTTGTTGCTCTATAAAAAGCCCTCTGTAAAGCTATTTGTCACAGATTGAGGAAAACAGGAAAAATCCAACCCTTCTTTTCAGCACTGTAGCAATACTATGGATATTTATTTAGACTTTTTCTCTTGTAACAATCTTTCTAAACTAACTTCAGTCATTTCTTCCTTTAAACCATCAACATGTCTGTTAATCTCCATTCTTACAAGACTTTTCAAAGAGGTCTTACCATTAATTAAAGCTACAATTCTAGATATGATTAATTTATCTCTATCAAAAGGCTACATACCACAGGCGTTTGAGGAGGCTGCAATTAAACCTCTACTTAAAAACCGCCACTTGATCCACCTGTCTTAGCTAATTATAGACCAACGTTCCTCTATTTCTAAAATCCTTGAAAGAGTAGTTGTAAAACAGTTAACTGATCATCTGCAGAGGAGTGGTTAATTTGAAGAGTTCATCACAGCACAGAAACAGCATTAGTGAAAGTTCAAATGATCTTCTTATAGCCTCTGACAGTGGACTCATCTCTGTGCTTGTCAGTGCAGCATTTTATTCTGTTGACCACAACATTTTATTACAGAGATCTGAGTCCACCTTTGCTATTTATAGGTACTGTGGTGCAGTGGTTAGAATCAACTCCAGTAACTCGGGCTAGTCTTCCTCACGCACAAGGTTAGCATACATTTACATTGCTATTTAGATGAATCCCAGCTTTAGTTATCAATGAAGTCAGATAATATAAATCAAATCAAATATATAGTTAAATTAAAGGCATGTCTTACAGACACAAAGGCGTGGATGATCTTCAAATTCCTGCATCTAAATTGTACTTGGTCCCAAAAATATTAGAAACATGTCTAACCAGATACTCAGGATGGCATTACTCCCGTAACACCTTGAGAAATCTCAGAGTCATTTTTGACAATTTCTTCCTTCAGTGTACATATTAAACAAACATGTAGGTCTTATCTGTTCATCTCTAAAATTAAAATATCCTGTCTAAGTGATGCTGAAGAATTATTCATGTACTTATAAATTCATTATTGTCATGTTTCTCAAGAAGTTCTCTAAAAATCCCCAGTTAATGCAAACCCCTTCAGTATGAGCACTAAGAGGGATCCAAAAAAGTTCATATTTCTCCAATACCACCTTCTGTTCATTGGCTCCCTATTTAATTCGGAACTGAATTTAAAATCCCTCGTCATAAAAGGCCCTATTATATCTTAAAGACCACATAATTTCATATTGTAACAGAGCACTTCGCTCTCAGACAGCTGGCTTTCTTGTGGTTCCTGGTTTTTAAAAGTAGAATGGGAGGCAAACCCTTCAGCTTTCAGACCTCTCCTCTTTGGGACCAGTTCCCAGTTTGGATTCAGGAGACAGACAGCCTCTCTACTTTTAAGATTAGACTTAAAATTTGCCTTTTGGCTAAAGGTTATAGTTAAGGCTGGATCAGGGCGCCATGATCCGTCCCTTAGTTATGGTTCAATAGGGTCAGACTGCTGCAGGACTTTCTGTAATACACTGAGTATTTCTTCTCCCTTTTCCATTTCTTTTCACTTCCCATGTTTATTCAGCATTTCAAATTTTTGTATGCAATCTCTCCTAGTCAGTGTTTTTTCCTGTCTCCCTGTGCTCTCTTTCCCTTCAACCTCGAGTCATCACGGCAGCCTTCCTGAGCCCAACTCTGCTAAAGGTTACTTCCAGTTAAAAAGGGGAGATGTTCCCTTTACAATATCACAAAGTTCATGCTCACAGGTCATTTGATTACTGTGGTCTTCTCCAAAATACTGTACAGATTTTAACTTACAGTATAAAACCCCTTGAGATTTCTGTTGTAGTGATTTGGTGATATACAAATTAACTTTAAATGATTTAAATATTGAACTTTACTAATATTTTATTATTTTACTATTATCTTCACCGTTTCTACTGTTTAATAGTTACTGTTTTGTGGTGGGGGTTTGTATTTAGCAATTTTTATGCAGTCTTCTGGTGCAACCAGTGTTCTAGGTTTTGGTGCTTGTCAGTGTTTTATAAATCAGATACATTTTAAAAAGCTAAATCATCATCATAGCTATGATTGCTAATGGTTTCTAGATCGAATGATGGGAAAGGTAAATCCTGTTTTGCTCTCCACACAAACTGCTGACCTATGCACAACCAAATCCTTTTCAAATATAATTGATAGCATGCATTTGGCAACATGTAAAATGTATTAGAACATCATGCAGTACCTTTTACACAATTTCTCAAAAGTCTGACAAAAAAGGCAAAGATCCCCTCAAGAAAAATACTCTTTAAATACTGCTTTGAATAATAATCTGTGCCTGTGTTATAAAAAAAGAAAATCAATAAAGTAGCCGACTCCTTCTTCCTCACTCACTTCCACATCCAGCCACGTCTTAAATTTATATTGTAGAAACTTTTCCCTTCAGCAGATGAATCCATAATCAGCCTTCTAATGTCATCTCAGTATAAACACCTTTCTAAACAGTGAAGGACAAACTTACGAGCTAAGAGACAATGAATGCAAAACATATTTCTGAGTAGGCGTGGACTTTATACTGGTTGACAAACACAAACAAATGCATTGTAATCGTACTATAACTTACCACACTCCACTAACACATCTGGTGGATAAGGCTCTGGGCATTATTTCTGATCCCTGCTGCATGAAGCCTCCAACAGGGAACCACAAGCTGTTTCCCAGAGTGTACTGGTTTTCCAGCATGTCTCTGCGCTCTCGAAGACATGGGTGAGGGTTGTACCACTCGTAGGGGCTTAACCTGATGCAAAAAACAAAGGTAAAGTAAGGCGACCTTGAGGACAAACTGCAACACAGTAATGTACCTCTGTCACATCACTCAAGTCATCTCCAATCAGTCATTCGACCTCTGTCAGAACTGTCTGCGGTAGGTTGCATAAGGTAAGAAATTTCAATATGTGACAGGTGACTTGTGTTCAACAAGATAAAAAATGATGGAGCTCTGATGTGAACTGCAGACAATCAGTACAGTGTGTGATGTAATGCACTGACCTTGCAGCCAGGAACAGCACACAGCTGACAGCCAGGTAGGCGAGTAACATGAAGAGCCAAACGGCTGGAGAGAAGGGATCGAGGAAGGAGAAATAACCGGGCTTCCGACCCTGGTGCAAAGAAGAAAAGAAAGAAAAGTAGAAAGCTATAGAAACAGAGACAGATGGTGACTAATGGACATACAGGAAGCTACAATCTGTTAGAAAACAAGGTCTCAATGTCTCAGTTGTCAGGGAGAGTCCCCTTTGCACCACAGGAGGGCAGTGTCCTTCACTGCACTTTGATACTAAAGTCTGCAGTGCTTTGATACACTAATGCTACAATCCATAAACACTCTGTTTCACAATGCCTGGTGCTGAAGCATACTTGGCTTAGATCCAAAGCCTCATTAGCAATGTAAAGCTGTTGCCCAGTTACAGCACACCGACTTATTGAGCAATATGAATTATACCTATAAATTCCAGTGTGGACTTAGTGGATGCAGCCTGCAGGATACTGCAGACATACAATCATCAGCTTCAAAGATAAGATTCCTTAAGCCTCATTTTAACAAGTGCAAGTTGTCGTTCTCTGTATGACCCAGTTGGCAATAAAGCAGTGAAGGTAAAAGAAATAAAATCCAGCACAAGATCTGTAGCGAGTATCAGCCAGTGTGTGCACAGGCCTAGATAACACCCTCACCAGTTGAACTCTGTACAAGATGCTGATCCCCAGGGTCATGAACGGCTTAGAAAAGTCGATAACTTTCTCTCTTTCTGATGTGATGGTGAAACCTGCCACGGCCAGGTCTGCTTTCTGGAAGATTTGTGAAGATAGATCGGTGGTGAGAGAGAGAGAGAGCGAGAGAGAGAATGAGAGGAAGGAAAAAAACAACAACAAATGGTCAGGTAGGTGTGCAAAACAGACGGACTAATGTAGCACTCTTCTTGTTCAAAATGTTGATTTGAATGATGAAAAATTAAAAGTTTGACTACGCACTTGAAAATACATTTGCAGAAACATACAGAAGTGCACTCTGCCTCACACCCATTACCCACCATAAAAATGAGGCTAATTGCGAGTAAGCACTGGGTGACTGGTCTTTCCACCTGTATAAAACCTTGCAGGTCTCTGGTTGCGCTGCCTCCTCTCCATCTCTTCCATTAAAAGCTAATTGATGAACATGGGCCGCTAATTAGAGCTGAGTGATCAGGCAGTGGGGAGGGCAGGGAGAGAGGAAGCGTGGAGAGCTGGGGGAGCACCAGTGTGGCATGCCCCACACGGGGACCACAGGCTGGTAATTGAAGTATACCGTATGGTAATTAAGCAGAGAGGGGCTCTCATTAGCCTGCCTCAACCAGAGTGTCTATCAGAGGCACACTAGGCCTGGACAGGAAGAAACGGGGAGGGGTTACAGAGAGGAAAGATGGTGCAGACAATTTTTAGGCAATGTTACCACTCTCTTTTGGGGAATTATCAAGTCAGCTTTTGTCCTAGATAAGAGTCTTACTCCCCTCTGAGGGCAATTTGAAACATGGGAAGTTACAGCAGAGTTGTGGTTTGGGGCTACAGAGCAAGTGTGAGTGTGTGTGTCTTGTGTGGCAGTGTGTGCATACATAGTTGTGTGTTCATTATACGCCTCCTTTTGTAGGGAGACTGCTTAGAATATTAGTGCATGTTTTTGTGTTTCTGGAGTGTGTGTGTGCATGTGCATGTGTCTGTGTGTAACACTTGGAGAGGGAGTGAGAGTACTCACCCTGTTGATTAGCTCTCCAACCATGCCAGTCCAAGAGCCGTTGGGCTCTGGGGCCCCATACAGGCCGTCATCCACCAGCTTGATCTTGAAGGAGAATTTCAAGATGTCTGCCAGTTCCCTCAGCATGTCAACACAGAAGCCCTCATACTGGTCATTTCCCTGGAAGTCTTGGTAGTTGTCTTTACGCATCACATATGGGTTCTCCTGAACATGAGGGACACATGAGGAGGTCTCAGTCCAAAACTATAAATATCTGCTTGATCAGAGATTATTTGCTAGATTAAAGCAATGGCTTGAAAGTTTTGAGGAATTGCTTATTTGCTTTTTGGCATGAAGACACACACAAAAAGAAAAAGTTAGAGATTTAAGTCAGGATCACTACAGCCAAAGGGAGATTTATATTTCTATCTGCAGGATTTTATGTTTGATGACATGGCTCTGTTGTGGGATATCACCATCCTTTCATACACATATGTGCAACGTCAGAGGTCTGCAGAGCAGCAGCAAGAACCTCAGCACAAAACAAAGCAGGCATCAAAGAAAGATACAGCGTTGATTATGTCAGATATAGCATGAAAGAAAGAGTGGGGTTGGATTTGCTGAGGATTGGTCTGCGGGCTGTAGTAGCTTAAATGGCGTGCCCTGAATGAAATAGCCAACTGGATGTGTAGGAGGGTGTCAGGTGAACCGTAGAGCCAAAGAGGGCCGGCACTGAGATCAGCTGATCCGCCTGGATCGGCGCTGAGTTCACTAAAATAAGAGACAGCTAAGCAAAAGGCCGGAAACAAGGTGAAGCTCATAATGAGTTCCACCTACAGCTCATTCAAAGTTCACTTATGTTATATTGAGGTTTTTGCAGACAGATGGCCACTGACAACATAATGTTAACTTATCCGCTATTTTGGTGTGACGATAATGGTGACAATGAAGGATCAAGTGAGTAAGCCCACGGTCACTCGGGCCTAGACCATATGGCAACCACCTGATGAGGGAAAATGAGTATTCCCTGACCAGTTTCAAGTGGTTGCTGGAAGTTGCCAAATCGACTGGCAAAAAAACAAACTGGCATACTGCTGTGGTTGTAGTTCGCATGGAAGTGACGGACGCCCTACAAACACAGTACAGCTACTCTCCAAGTTGTAGTGAAACTGAAAAGTGGATGCAAACTGGAAATGGAGTAAAAGTTGTGCCCTTTGAAAAATGCCAGCTGCAGTGCTGAGGCAAAACTTTTTACTTTGAAGGTAAGTCTTCTCTATTTCTGGTTTGTGTCACGCTTTATCAAGTTGTACTACCGCTTGGTGAGTACAGTACTAGCAAGTATTTGCAGGAAAAAAATGTGAAAAGCTACAGGCATCCATGGCAACCTGTTAAAAAACAAAGTAATCGCTAGAAAGTTTTTGGTGCACCACCCTCTTTGCAACCAATTTCATCCAGCAAGAGCCAGAAAGCTACAGGAACTACAGTACTGGCAACCAGTCTGGTAATACAGGTTTCCCTAGCAACCAGTAGTTTTCTCACATCCAATATGGCGGCGTAATGTGTGCATGATGTCATGTGAGAAACCTCAAATATTTGCAGTGTTTGCTCTATGCTATTCTGCGCTAACTGGCTTTATATTTACTCTACAGTCACAAATGGTATTGTGATCTTCACAACAAGCCAAATAACCATTTTTCCAGCAATATGGGAATGCCAGCACTTTTCTATTAGGGAATCACAGACAATTTTGTAAAAGCCTGAATTTGTGTCCTCAAAGATAACTCTGGCAATCATTTCAAATTAAATGCACTTAAAAGAGAAGACATTTAAAATCGTAATCATTTTACTCATCAAATGGTGCATTAGTTAGTATTTCCTAACTGAAAAGGCTAGAAAGCTTCTTTTTTTTAAAGACATGGCACAAAAGAACAATACACAGATGAATCTTGGGAATTTTAGAGTTGTTGTTCTTGGAGCTTGCCCAGTGCTAAAAGTCAAGATATCTCAGCTTGAGCAGAATCAATTTAGACCATTTTTATCTCCCTCTTGTGAGTCCCCTACAGTTATGGAAGTCCAATACTAAATTGGTTTAAAAGACATAAATTGGATTGTGGAAGATAGCTACAGACGTAGGTAAGGATAGAAAAAAACATTCAGTAACCGCTGTCTAGCCACAAAATGGATCGACGCAGATAAACCAGGGTATCAAGGGAAGGCAGGCAGAGTTCTCGCAGATCTGAGAAGTGCGCCAAATATATTGACATTAAAAAAAAACAAAAAACAATTGTTTCATAAAGCTTGCATCATGTGTCTAAACCAGCCCAAACCCTCCAACACACAAACAAAAGTGAATTCGTCTACATCTTGGGAGAATACAGCAAAATGGCTTTTTCTTTACTGCTAAACATCTTCATATCTGACACAACCCAAGAAACAGAAACAAGATGTTTTCTTTCCCTTTCCTTTCTGTTTTTGTTCTTTCTTGTTTTGTCCTAAAGCTCGAGCTGCTTCAGATGTTTTCCATGTTTATTTTTAATTTCCCCCATAAACGGCGTAATGTTCGATGTTATGAAATTTGGCTTCAACAGTTACGCATCATCAACAATCATATCAACAGAGCAAACTGATTTAGAAAAGGCTAATTAGCTAACACAGTGTGCTATCACAGGATGTTAACAGTATTTTAGGATTCAGTGAATCTGAATCCATCTTTCCGGGTGTTTCTTTCACATCTCTACACCAACCTGTAGATATTAATCATATGTCCAAACCCTACAAGGAGACAGCTTATTGCGTTTGGACATAATCAGTAGACCAGGACTGTAGCAGTCTGGTTTTTAGTTACACATCTCCCTCGGTGATCTGTCAGTTTCTATGACAGTTACAGCGGCGACAGCAAAATTATCAGAAACAGACCACAACACAGCACGAGCTCCGGCACAGCCTGCGCAGCAACACAAAAACAACTCCGATCTCACTAATGTGGAGCGTCAGAGAGCAGCCGTGACCTTACCAGTATGGTGGTGACAATGAGGGTCTTGTTTGCCAGCGTCTCTGAGACATTAATATCCAGACTGGTGGAGTTCATTGCCAGGGTGTTGTTTGAGTACCAGATACCGATCTAACATGGAGAAGAAGCGTGAGAAAAATAAGCCGTTATTGTTAGATAAATAATATACAGCAGCTGTTTCATTGTTCAAAACACCTTTTGCACGTTTCATGTTTTGGGACTTGGGCTCCGCACTGTTAGATTCTGCATATGCATAGCGAGTTAATTGTTCCCCACGGAGCCGTATATGTACTCGCAGTACTATGCGCCACTGTGGGGAAAAAAAGCTCCTGTTTATAAGCAGAGCAATGAGCTGGGACAAGATGGCAAAGGCGGTAATGAAAGGCATTCATGATCAGAAGTTCCACTGTAATTTTTTTCCCCCTTACGCACACCTTTTTTAAATTGCATAAAAACTGTTCTCATATTTCCATTTTATGGAGACTGTAAAGTCACTTAGGTACATAAGTGTGTGATTATGACCTAACCAATGCGCTGGGTGGAACAGCAGCTCACAGAGGCATTTCTTCAGGAGATATTACTGTACATCTTTCAATAGGTCAAAGAAGAGGTAATGACTCCTCAGACAGAATCACAGCTTTCCTGTGACACTCTTTATCCTGCCCTGACATTTAAGAGGAGTTTTTTTATCTGTGAACCACCGCTGCCTGGAGTGTGGGTGCCGCTGTGCAGAGAGAGGGGGAGGAGCAGAGTTAAAATGTTCATTACCTCGAGTTAACGCTCAACGAAGTAAAAGTCTACCTCTAAGTATATGTAGCAGGTGGCATTTTGTGTTAACATGGAAAACAGCTGGCCAAGTGCGGAGCCCAGGAAGACATTAAGAGGAGGTGAAAAAGAAGTGTTTCCTCCAGCCAATGAACTGCAGCGTAATTCCCTCTCAGTCGGAGGCTGCGGTGGTGTGTATACTTCATTTAGTAAATGCAGGTGGAATGCACTTTGATTTCCACCTGCCCTCGCCTTTCCTTCTAGCTTACTCGTGTGGACTGCATTGTCACAATAATGTACCAAAATGGTCCTGAACACCTCATTTGCTGCTGGGCCTGCCAACAGTTTGGTAGTGCACATTGTCCAACTAGCCTTAACTAATCTGCTGTGGCCTGTGCTTGACTAGTTCAAGAGATCAAACTGGAAGCATCTGCTGCAGGAAAATGAATGAGACTTTAAAAAGTTATTTTCATTATTCTTACAAATTCAGCAATTAAAAAAAAAACACTATTGCTCAATTAAATTCATTGTCAAGTAAACACAGTGTTTTTCCTGCTACACATTGCTGTGTATCATACACAATACTGAGTACTTGCTTTGCAATAACTATATCTACACACTGCCAGTCAAAAAAAACTAAAGGAGGGGCACATTAAATATATGTTTTCACTTTTAGCGTTAATTAGTTTGTTCCCATATTCTGGCTTTAAATGCTGATTAGAGTGTGCTCCTAAATGTTGCCTTCACTTGTTCCTGTGATTTAGAGCCACCGTGCCGCCCCTTTGAGCGTGTCTCTGTTCGAGAGGACGGTTGTAGCTTGGTGCACGCTGCTTGTCAGTGAATTCTAGTCTCTTTGAAGTTTTGTAATCTGTTGCTGCACCCTGGAGACCGTGCCAATGGTGAACCTGTTTTCTCTGCTCACTGATATTCCTTCTACCACAGTTAAAGCTACAATTTGTTTAGAAAAACTATTCTGTACTCTTGGTTTGTTTAGAGTAGAAAAGGGAGCACAGAATTCATTTTTTCTTCGTTTTAACAAGACAAGTTAGGTAAGTTTTGACACTTCTGTTAAGAGTGTGCTTTTGTTTTAATTGTTTTAATTGAGTGTGCCCCGAGTTCTCCACATCAACTGTGCTTTATTTGCATTTCACTGTGAAAACTTTGCTCATTAAAATTGCTAACTTCGGTTCTACTTCTGTCCAACATGGCCGTACTGTGAAGATATGACTCTGTTGAAAGGGAATGGGAGATGATATTGATTCATGGCCCAGCCTTTAATGTACTCAAACCTAACTGATTGTTAGACTACACCTACACCTCCGATCCATTTCTGTGAAAAAAGATGAGCACAAGATTTTCAAGGAACCATCATTGATCACATTAGTGTAGCCTATTGCAAGCTACAATCCAGCTCAGAGTTCAATTAAGGACAGAGTCCAAATCAAATACAGATTAAAACTAAGCCTAAAGCAAATCCAGTTCTGTACGAGACAAAAACAAACACCAGAGCAGAGCTGCACACCTGTCTGCCGTGCACTGAGCTTAAGGCAAATATCAAACACTGATTTTTACAAACCAATGTCAAGGTTTGGCATTGGTAAAAAGTGAAGGTAAAAAGTGAAATGCTGTCAGATAAAATGTATATCACAGAGTAAAGATATGGTTGCCATCAGGGGAGTTTGTGATGAGGCTGACCTCGGTGTTAAACGCCGCTGCCGGCTTTGTGAAATGAGACAAGTGACCTGTAACTAACCCGAAACCTGAGGGCAATGTGACCTGGCTGCTGCATGATAGCAGGTGACTTCTGACCTCTTTGTGGCCTCCTCTGTGTTTCTCCAGGATCCGCAGGGTGTAGTTGGTCCTCTGACCTTTGCTGTTAAACTCCACTCGCCCTGTCAAACCATCGTACTCCACCTGGCAGGTAGACAGAGAGTGAGGTGAGGAAGTATGACAGAAGCATGGAGGAGAGAAGGAAAGGTAAGAAAAACAGAGAGTGGAGAACATAGAAAACATGAAAAGATGTGGAGAAATAAACTAAGCCAGCATTCTGCATAAAAGCAAACACACTTCTTCTCACTAGCGGTCATGATTAGACAGATACTATCACCAGTGATCAGGAGGAAAGAGAGGGAAAAAGACTAAGACAGGCAGAGAAAGCATCTGAGGCTGGACTAGACAAGGATGATCAGTTTTGGATCAACTAGGAGAAACTGACTGACGAGAGGCTCAGGCAGAGCAGCAGAGAGGGTCAAGAGCTCTCTAATAAGACTCAGACCTGCAGCTCGCAGCTCAGCTCCCTCTCTTCAAAAGCCAGGTGCTGGCACAGTAAGCGAGAACTATGATGAATGGCGCAGCGCTGAAGATGGAGCACACCATGATGTTGACTAACAAAGACAGATGTCGGGCCGGTGGGGCGGGGGCAGTGAGAGATGGGACTCGAGCTGCCTTGACAACAGGTCGTCGATGAGAGAAACAGACGACCAGAGATGGGAGATGACAAAGAACAACAAAACACAGAGGTTACATGCAACATGAGATGAGGATGATGCACATTTCGGCTGTACTCCTCTCATTTATCAATATTTCAGTTAAAAGAAAACTAAACAAAATGACGAGTCATGAATAATTATGAGTCTTTTCTTAACACATGCTGCTAATGCAATCCTTTCTCAAATGTTAGGATCTTTGCTTTTCTCTGCTTTTAATCACTATGAAGAAGAGAAGTCAGAATTTTTATCTTTTGTGTGTCTTTATGGTAAAATGTGATCTTGACAGTGTAGAAACTACTTTGGCGTGTCTTTATATTACACCTATGTTTGGAGATTGAATAAGTCTTTTTATTCCATTTTTCATTCTATTTTTTATATGCTACAAAGTACCAAGTTTTTGTAGCAAGTTTTTGGAGATTTTTGTAATTGTGGCTCTTTACACAAACAGGCTTTTAAATCAAACATTCAATACGTGACTAAAGTGCAGACTTTCAGCTTTAATTCAAGGAGTTTAAATAAGTATTACATTACCTGTTTAGAAATTACAGCCTTTATTTTACATTTTCAGGTTCAAGGGTAACTGGACACTTGACGAGCAGTTTTCACTGCCAGATGAGCAGTGTTCCTTTGACAAGTTAAGCAGATAAAAGTGGAGATTGAATGTAGTTTTTATCCGTTTTCTTAAACTCTCAGTATGAGGTCCAACGAGATGCCAATGCCAAAGTCAGGGAGGTGATCTGTAAAAGCATCTTTCTTGCATTAACTTTGGCCATAATTTACATCTAATGTGTGTATGGAAGTGTATTTGTATTAATGAATGCAAGTATTTGACTATGTGTCTGTGTGCTACAACATGCATATTTATCTTTAATTCATGGTTTTTATTCAAACTGTGAAATACTTTGTAACTGTAAAAAGTGCTATAAAAATAGTTATTATTGTCATTATTGTGTTTATTACTATTATCATTATTAATAATAGACCTGAAAGGCCACAGAAGACAGCTAAAGTAGATGAGCACAATTTTTCCTTGGTTAAGAAAAGCAACTTCACAACACTGAAACAATCAAGAACACTCTTGAGGAAATAGCCGTGTCATTATCTAAGTCCAGAATCAAGAGAGATCTTTGTGAGGGTTTACAACAAGCTGCAAACGACTGGTTACACTCAAGAACAAGAAGCCAAGATTGGACAGAAAACATCTGAAAGAGTTTGCACAGGTTTGAAAACCATTGTTTGGACTGATGAAACATGAAGAACTTGTTTCATCAGATAGATAGATAGATAGATAGATACTTTATTAATCCCCAAGGGGAAATTCAAGGTTCCAGCAGCTTAAGAACACCACACACACAGCATTCACTACAATGTACCAGGATGATACACAACAATCAACAAAACAACATTACTAAATCAATCTAAACCTAAATCAATCTAAATCAGCAGTAGCCAAGCGTATAATGTGCTGGGGATGCAGTCCTGTTTGAGGTGTGTGTCAGGATAATAATGCAATGGTGCAACAGTGCAAGGTTAAAATCTAGTGACCAACAGTAAATGTGTGCATATGTCAACATGTACAATAAAATGTAAGCACAGTAATTTAGTATGGAAGAGAGAAACAGCTCATCATCTGAAGCATACGACATGAGCATGCATGGCTGCCATGGGAACCACATTATTGGTGTTTATCGATAATGTTACTGCAGATAGAACTAGCAGGATGAATTCTGAAGTGTACAGGGCTACACTCTCTGCTCAGATTCAGCCTAATGCTGCAAAACTGATTGAACGGTCCTTCACGGCACAAATGGATAATGACCCGAAGCAAACTGCAAAAGCAACCCAAGAGTTTCCAGGGCAAAGAAATAGGATATTTGTGAGTAGCCAAGTCTCCAAATCTCCTGATCACAGGTCATCAGAGCAGTGTTTCAGTCACTGAAGGCAAAACCGAACACAGAGAGCCCCACAAACAAGCAGCAAGTGTAGGTGGCTCCAGTTAAACCATGGCAGAGCATCCCATGAGAGGAAACACAGCATTTGGTGATGTCGACGGTTTCCAGATTTCTGGGAGTCAAAGGATTTTCAGCCATGTATTAAAAACAATCCTCAAATTTAAAATTGTGTTATTTGATCCAATTATTTTTAAGCCTCTGAACAAGGGGAACTGTGTATGACGGTGTCTGTAATTCCTAAACAATTAATGTGACATTTGTGTTAAGCCTTGTGAATTAAAGCTTAAAGTCTATACTTCAATCACATTTTAATTGTTTGAATTAAAACCCACTGTGGCGGTGTACAAAGACACAATCACAAAACTTGTGTTATTGTCCAAATACTTATCAAACTAACTGTTTATTGTTGTTTTTCCCTTGGGAGTCTGGTTTTCTCTGTGTGTGTTCTCCAAATGTAGTCCTGGAGAACTCAGCTCTAGCAGAAAACATCATAAAGGAGGTTTTGAATAATCTGCCCAACACTGTAACCTAGTTACAGGCACGAAATGTGACAGGTGTGTGTTTGAGATCAAAATCCACATCATGAGCAGCGAGTGGGGTGGATCATTAACGCGCTGATGGGAGCGGCAGATGGTCACAAAATGATATTTAGTTTTTGCTAACCAACATTCCCGAGCATTAACAGTCAGTTTAATTTCACATAAGGAAAATCCTCCATTTTTTATGGCTGGAAACAGCTCATATTTAGTCCTTCCAATAATTAACTGACTATAAAAATTATGCTAGGTTTATTTCCATCGACTCAGTACTCCAAGTGCTGTAACCGTTTCAAGCTCTAATTGAAGATGTCACCTGAGGCTTTGTAGAATAGCAATTTTAAAACAGTATTTTCGGTGTTTTCTCAAGTTTAACCTGCTCTAAAAATAACTACTAATTGCAGCAACACTAATCTTACTAGCGTTAATAAATAAGAGTCACAGCTTAAACAAGGATGTTAACAAAAGCGTGAATGTAAAAAAAAAAAACGATTAAACTCATGTCTGATATCAAATGTTACATCTTGTTTCCTGCTGTGGACATATAGTAAACATGGAGATACCATGCGCAGATAGTTCATAAGACTGGTCCCGTGTTGCCAGATCTGAGGTGAGGTGCAGCTGAGTGGCTTCACTCCAATTTCCTGACTGCGGTTCAGTTCCCTCACCGCCCCCACCACCACGTGCACGGCGTCAAACATCAGCGCTGAAGAAAGCTGTGGAAGGTGGAGAGGGGAGGCGGGAAAAAAGTGAGATGCATAGAAACAAGAAGAGAGAAAAAGACTTAACCGGAATGAGAGGTGCAGAGAGGATTGAAAGATTAACAAGGAATGGGGGGGAGAAGGCAGGAAAATAAGAAGAGGAGGGAAAAGATGTAGAGGTTCGAGTAAACCAATGGGGAGGAAACAAAGATGGATACATCAATACCCATTAAATACAAGCAAAAGACTAGCTGGAGCTCTTTAAGTGCTCCATGAATCAGTGTGAGGAATAAAGTAGCTTAATGTTGTGTGGCATATAAACAAAGCATTAAAAAATTAGCTCTAATAGCGTGCACGCATGAGTACTCATGGGCTCGAGATACTGACCGCAGGGCCGGGGTACGTTAGGTCACAGCCCTCCCTCCAAGACAGATTGAGGCTCCTGATGAACTCCAAATAGAAGGGATGGGTGGTGTTAAACATGGAGAAGCCGACGATGTTGGACTGCTCATCGACTATGTCATCCAGTCTCAGCAGGGGGAAGTCCTACAGAGGAAGAGGACGAGGAGGAGAAGGAGTGGAGAGGGTGTTTGCAGGAAAAATAGAAAATTGAAGTGTGTGACAGGGTGATGTTGACAGGCTATCAAATCTTAGCACAGAAGAAAAATACTGTGCAAAAGAAGAGGGTGATAAAGAAAAAAAAGAGGCTACGGGGAGTGACACCATCTAATCTCTGATGGAGAGCTAGAAGAAAGGCGGAGACTGAGATACAAGGAAAATAGAGGTTAATGGAACCGAGTTTTTTTATTTTTTTCAAAGTAATATGCATACAAGTACATCTAAAAGCACAGGACCACATCCCGCACAGAGGGCCGAGAGAGGAAAGTGAAAAAATAAAAATCAGACGCGCAACATAAAATGGTACATTTATTCAAATGCTTGAAAAGGAGGGGAGCATATCAAGGAGAAAGATGAAAACACCGCAAGCTTCGGGAAGGTGGCGGGTGGCAGAAGAAAAAGGGCACATCACATCTGTCATCACCTCCGCCCCAGACCCCCCCTTTATTTTCTTTTTTCCTCCCCACCATCCTCCTCTGCACATCCACATCTTCATACAGTAATTCGTTCATTTTTCAAATGTCTCCCTTTCGCTCGTCTTTCTTCTTCCCATCCTTATCTCCTCTCTCGTTTTTTTCCCTCACCTCTCTGTACTTCCACCTATTGAGGACTTTCTTCCTGTTAACACCTTTGCTGGCTCATAAAGGGACAGAAAGAGGAGGAAAAGCGAGAGAGAGGAACGAGGAAAAATGCAGGAAGAGAGGACAGAAGAGGGGAAGGGGAACAATTTGCGTACTCTTACCATTGTGGTGAGGATGTACTTATAAAATGCTGATGTCATTCCAAGCTCTGACGCCTGCGAGACAAAAAGAGAGAGGGAGAGGAAATAAGATCAAAAAAGTGGAGAATGCGGATATGGAGGGATTGATAAAGGCAAAGAGGGGGCAAAGGAGGAGAGCTACTGGACAGGCAGAGAGGAAAGGAAGCAGTCGGGGTACAAAAGGGGAGAGGATGTGAGGGAGAAAAGTGGGGAGGGGGAGGAGAGAGCATACGTTAATCACAGTTTTACATCATCAGGCTAACACTAGGACATTTCGCTGAGGGCGGACAGCGGCTCAAATGTGGCCAGTAAAAACATCCCATACGCATTCAAGCCATGACTCACTGCGCTGGCTATCGGCATTACAAGCCGTACCATGAATCAGAACAAGCTTGGGTAACATCTGCACCACATCCCAGCAAAAGATGTTCTTTTGTCAAATACTTTCATAAGAATGTAAGTGATCGTTGCTGGCAGACACGCATAAATATTGTTCCCTATGCAGCTCTGGAGGGCAGAGAAGGTAAAAATAGATGTTAATTCAGTAACAACAACAAATGTGTAGCCTGTGGAGCTCTGAGCGAGTTGTTTTATTATTTTACAGATGGTGAGCTCCGCATGCCCTTCATGTGGGTACATAAAAGAGAGATATACGCCAACCCCCTTGAGACATACTGCTTGCACTGTATGCAAGAGTAGCTTCGACTCCTGAAAATGTGTAGGTGGCTCTGGGGAACGTACTGCTGTTTGAGAACTCACCTTCTTGAGGATGAGATAGGAGACGGAAGCGTTGGCGTCAATGATGATCGTGGCCACTTTGTCGTCACGGATCTCCTTCAGCAGCGGCGTAGGGTCCAGGTTGTCATCCAGCATCCTGACTGACAGGGTCTCCCGGGAGATGAGAAAGCGGCGAACCAGTTCCTCCAATCTCAGCAGGCCTGGGGGAGAACGAAAACAGGAACGGGCCGCGTATCAGTGTCTGTATCAGTAGATACGACTCGTGTTTTCCAAAACGTAACCAATGCAGGACACATGAAAATCTGATTTATCCTGGAATGGTCATATATTAGTGTCTCGTTGTGAAGCATGATTGATGGTTTGTCTAAATCCCCAGGAAATGAAATATCATTTAATATGAAGTCTGCCGCGTGTTCCCATTAACCATATCTCTCACTAGGACTTATTTTTTTTATCTATTGTAATTCCGACAAAGAAGATTTTTGTTATCAGCTCTGCCTTGTTTGTTTGTTTCCCTCTTAGTTAACAACCTACTTGACATACGGCATTTTACAGAAATCTGGAGAAGAATTATGCGGAAAACAAGTGATTTGTTTTCGACGCTGATAAGTGCCACCGTGCTCTCGTAACACCTCAACTGTGACTCAAAGGTTGCATTTATTTTCCAATAAATCTATGACTCCAGATGAATCTGTCAGCTCAGTGTTTACACCCAGAGATGTTCGGGACAATTGTTATGCAGAGGTTATTCCATCAATCCGGACGTGCATAAAAGATGCAGATATGCATTTGTGTGATTTTAACAAGTTATGGGGATTTGTCTTATTTTTTACCTCTATCTTCACTATGTGTAGTTAGATTTTATATTTACAGTGTTGTGAAAAGAAATCTTGGATCAGCCCTGGTTTCTTCATATTTTGTTTCCAAGGAGATAGACTATCTTGCAATCTGCTAACATGGTTTTATTCAATAGTTCTCCTGAAAGTCCTTTGAAGTTTTTCTTTGGACATTGGCTGCTTTTTCACTCATTTTCAGTCCAGTCCTTGTACCTGGAAGATTTCACAGGAATGTTTTTTTGTTACTTAACATATACCTATAAACCATTCAAACCATTCAAAAGGCTTCTAACTCATGGACTGAACCAATGCTCTGTCTACACATAACAGACAATTTAGCAAAAACTATGGTCTTTGATCAATGGTTAGGACAATTTGCATATTAATGACCAAGAAACTGACCTCACAGCCCATTGTTCATTCAGAGGGTTCATTTCGGTCATTTCATTGTGCAAAGGTACTGTTTATAAGGTTGGAGAAACTTGCAATCAGCTGAGACTGAAGAAGTCACTTGGATGAGTGACGAAATGTTTCTCCCAGTGAAAATGTTACGTCCAGATGAACAGAATCAACTTTTTGGGATGAGCAAAAAATAATTTTAAATTGTATCTTTAGGCACTTTGTTGGCAGCCTGACACAACAACACAGAGAACCTTTGCAATTTTTCCGCTAAACCTATGAAACATGGCAAAGATAACATAGTTTGACAGGCATAAAATTGTATTGTTGTACCAACAAGTTGATTCTCAATGTCAGAATGTGTCCTTAAGAAAGATAAAGGAAGTGGAGGACTAAAAAACTATCTCAAGCTGATGAACAGTACCAGAGAGTCATATTGTTAATTTTTGTTTTTAATCATCAAAGATTTGACACAAGACCTGAGAGATGAATCTGATCCATCTACTGTTGACTGAAGCCTGAATATCAGTGATAACAGGTCTTGTGGAGTGATTAATCCAAATTTAAATTTTTTTGCTCACACTGTCATCAACATCATACCCAGATAGAAAAACACACAATGGCGCACTATCAGTCATGGACTGGCCTCCCCAGACACCACGCCTCAACATTACTGAAGCAGTGTGAGATCAGCTTGGCAGAGAGAAGAATAAAAGGTAGCCAACATCCAAAGAAGAGCTTTGGATGTCCTCCAAGAAGCCTGGAGAATTATTCCTGAAGACTACTTAAAGAAATCATAAGCCTGATAGTGGTCATACCAAATATTAACTTTAAAGCTCGCTAGAATTGCACAAACTCATGTAGTTGCAAACATATATGTGCAACTTACATATGCATATACTCCTGAGAGCTGACGAAAAACAAACCTTCCCATTGAACTTTTAGGTGACTTAGGGGTAGAGTAGCTCAAATAAGTCAAAAGATATAGACCAAAGAGGACATAATGAATAGGCTGGTTCTCAGGAGGATGTATATGAGCAACATATGAATATGTTTGTTTGAGTAAATCTCTGCACCTATTTCCCATGAGGGGTGACTCAAGACTTCTGCACAGTACTATATGTTTTTCCTTGATAATATTTTAACAAAACTGATAAATATTGATAAAGACCATAAATGGACTGATGCATTTAAATGTATCATACTACTGCAACCAGAAAACAAGTGCATTTATCTGTATCTGTATCTAAATCTATATCGAAAGGATACTGCAAAACCTAACGCCATTTGAGCAGTCTATGTTTCTGCAGCAGGAGGACATAACATAACTCATACACACACACACACAACTTGGTTCTTGTGAGTCTGCCTGAATAGAAATTTATATTTGTTCAAAGCCCTAATATTCCCAGACAGGTTTTAGGTATCCTCCAAAATTGATGGACGCCATCAACCAATCAACATGACAAATTTCCGAACATTTTATTAATAGAATAATAAATTCAGAAGGTCGTGCAGCCTCAGCAGAGTTATGTGCTCTTTGAGTGCTTTGTAATGCACTTTGCCTGTGTTGTCTCATCCTTCAGTTAATGCTTTTCGGATCTCTGAGTAATGTACAGTATGTGCTCGAACAGTATGTGCTGGAAAAACGGAAAATCTTACACTCCAATAGCAAAACTGGACATGCAATAATCATGAAAACCTATAGCAAAATAATAAAAGGAGATGGGCAGAAAGACTGAAATAAAGTACTTAAAACACTTCAAGCAAATTCCTCTTGAACATGAGTCCAACCAGTGGCAGTCAAGACTCACTTGACAACATGGGTGGAATAAGCCTTTACTAGAAAGTCAGCTCTGATGTCTCCTAATTGTAATTCCATAGTAAAGCACCCCTAGCTATGTAAATAAATGGTGGGGCAGGCATCTGTGGGACGAAGGGAAGCGAAGAGAAAGGAGCAGAGGAGGGAAGAGGTAGCACACAGAGCCCTTCAGCAGGAGAAAGCCTCTGTAAGCAGTGGGGTAATCACTGAACCAGGCCAAAACTTTAATTAGTTTGAGGAAGGAGGGGGAAGAAGAAAAAAAATCAATGCACTTTACAGCTTCCTCTACTCCCCTCTCTCACTTTCCTTCGTTCACATATTCTCTCTCACACAGAGAAGCTCTAACCTCTCTATCTCTCCTGTCTTAGCCCTGTGCTCTAGTTACCTCTCTCTGTCTTTATCCATCTTGCTCCAACACTGCCACCGTCTCCTCCTGCTCCTTGTGCTCAGTCTCTCCCTCTCGCTGTCCTTAACCTCATCCATCTCATGAAAACTGCATAATGGAATTAAGCTCAGATAGCAAGTACTGACCCAGGCACAGCGAGAAAAGGCTTCATCGGAAATGACCCAAAAATCTCTGACTCATTTAACAGAATATCTGCCTAAAAGACGGATAAATTAGATTAAAGCCATTAGGACGCTGTTGCAAAACTGACCCGATTCTAAATACATGCCTTAATTAGGATCTGCATCTAAGGTGGGTGTAAGCAAAATGTGTGACTTTGCGCATTACTTACTTTGCTGCCAAAAAAATTAAAAAATAAAAGACAGAATTCACTTTACACTGGTGTAAACATGATGAATAAAACAAGTGGGCTGGGTGGTAAACATTGTCTGATGTTTAACCTCTGCAGCGCCACAGCAGAGCCGCACGCACACAAAAGCACACGCTGACATTCATACAAGTAACCCAAAACCCACTGCCTGTGTGCAGACACACACACACACACTCCTGCGCTCCCGCACATGTACAGACAAAGTGAACCAAACACTCAGAAAAATGACATCAAACACACACAAACAGCGCCACACACACACCCACACAGTTGTTCAGAGTGTGGAACAAGCCTGTTGAGTGGCAGTTAGCACCTATTCGGCAGCCATGGCAACCAGCTCCACGGCGATAGATAGCGCAGCCAAGTGGGTCAGAGTCTGTGAGTGCGATAACCTTGTAAAGATCACCTTCAAGCCAAATACATTACACAAAAATGCACCCCTCAGTTTCTCCACCAGTAAAAGCTGTGCATTTTGACCCAGACGGTGACTATCAGGCGATCTGCCGCCTCTAATTATTATGAGAGAAAAAGCCCGGTAAAAGACAAGGCTCTTATCTACCCATTCAACAGATGATCAAAACTGAAAAAGGTGTCTGATGCCATTTCAAAGCTCTCTTGGTTCAATGAAATGACAAGTCCACAAGGAATTCAGCTTACTTTCAGGAAACCAGGGGAAGGCTGGCTAACTGCTGGAAAGATAATGAAAGCATCTCAGTGATTGAATCAATTTTTCATAATGTCAGAGCTTTTTGTTTGTCAAAACTACCCTTTTAACACTGCCAAGGGATGTGTTCAGACTTCAGTGGTCCCACTAATTCTTTATGTAAGTGCCCTTCTGTTCTTGGACGGTTTTGCGTGGCTGGTGTGAGGAGTCAAAAGCTGCAAAACAAAATATACCAACTCATTTTCGCCGAGAAGTGGGCAAAAAGTTCGGCAGTGATTCGGTGGAAAAATGAGGATTCGTAGAGAGCGTAGGCGTATTCTGTCATGTATTTAATAGGGGTGGAATGATTTAATTTATACACTGATCTCTGAGCCACATCTTTGCATCATATCCAAAGACTGCATATAAAAGAAGTGCAAAGACACGGAGATGACAACCTATCACCATCTAGTGTTTTGGAAGCAGACATGACAAGCAGGGGGTGGATCTCTCGTGCAGTAGTGACTTGTCACTCACAATGTAAGCCCGCCCCAAAGCATTTTCTAAATCACCCTCCTTTGTGACTCTAATGAAGACCATAATTTATAACCTGATCATTGTGCTGTAATAAATGAGATTAGAAACTGGTGAAAGAGCTCATTGAATTGTATCAAATTGGGCACTCGTTTGCCTTCAGAGCTGCCTTCATTCTTCATGGCACAGATTCAACAAGGTGCTGGAAACATTTCTCAGAGATTTTTATCCATATTAACATCATAACATCACACACTTGATGCTGATTTGTCAGTTGCACATCCAAGATGTGAATCTCCCATTCCACTACATGCCAGTAGGTGCTCTATCGGATTGGGATCTGATGACTGTGGAGCCCATTTGAGTACAGTCATGCTGAAGAAACCAGTTTGTGCATTCTTCTGTTTTCCAGTTTTGCTGAGCCCATGCAGTTTCCTGTTCTTACCTGATAGGAGTGACATCCAATGTGGTCTTCTGCTGCTGGAGCTTCAATGTTTCATGTCTTTCAGAGATGCTCTTCTGCATACCTTCCTCTCAGTGACCTCTGACATCAACAGGCATCTTCGCCCAGAACTGCTGCTCACTGGATATTTTCCTCATTTTTCAGATCATTCTCTGTAAACGCTGGAGATGACTGTGTAAGAAGACTCTAGTAGATTCTGATGCTCGGTTTGAACTTCAGCAGGACACCTTGACCATCCTTACAGGTCTAAATGCACTGAGGCGCTGCCATGTGATTGGCTGAATAGATAATTACATTAACAATCGTTTAACAGGTGCAGTTAATAAAGTGCCTGCTAAGTTTATAGTATACAGCTCATATCCAAGAGGAGGATTGATCTTTAAACATTCAGGCTTTTACCAGACTACCACGGCAGCTCCACACAGCTAACTAGCACAAACAACATAAGAACAGGACACGTGAGCCTTTTCTCAACCACTGTTACTCATCATATATTTACACACATGCTGTTTACACCACCAAGAAAACAACACAAAGCTTGGCTAACATGCCATACTCTCCCTTCAGTTTACTATAATGATGAAGCGATTCCTCCTCTTCTCTGCCACGGCTGTCACTTATTCCTCCCGAGGTGTCTCTGTCACATAATCCTTCTGTTTTGTCTGCGTTTACATTCTTGCACTGAGCTGCTGCACTTAACTTTTTATGTCTACAGCAACGGGGAGGTTATCAGAAAAAGGGAAAACAGAAAAGCAAGAGACCGCGGGGGTTTCTTTTGTTATTTTTTTAACCGTTACACCTCTACTATTTAAAAAGTGTTTGTATCACAAAGTGTTTGAATACTACAATACTATTATTAATACTAGTCATCATCCTGCCAAGCGCTTTAATTCCTTAGGCTCTGGTTTGGGGAGTGCATTATAAATCAATAACACACTCTTTCAAAATGAAAATAAATAGGGCGAGTGGCTAAGCCCTGAATCCCCTGTGATGTTAAAGCTCTCTGAGTGCTGGGCAAAGTTAAATCAAATGTCCCCTAAGTTCCTCCAATACTGAAAAGCATTTTAAACAAGAATATTTATTACACTGGTTTGGCCTAACAACTCTCTGAGGTGGATAAGAGACAATGTTGCAGCATGAGCCATGTTCTGAACTCTGACAACAGACAGAACTTCATGACCAGACTGTCAAAAATGAGTGTCCAGCAGCGCCAAACAGTCATATCCGCCCAAACAGTGTAACAGTGAATCTGCCAACACTCCCACAGAGCAATTTGCACATACACACAAACATACACATACAGTACGTGAGGTAATCGGGCACGCAGCGACACAGCCGATGCATTTACACCCACCTAAATACAAACACAGCCACGCAGTCACACATAATAAACTGTTGAACTATACAACACGCAGCATGTACTTACACTCAGCCTTGGCGCAGACCAGGCTGGCTGAGGGGTAGCTGAATGAGCGCAAGATGGCTCCAATGGCCAGGCTCAGGTCCTCGTTGCTAGGGTACAGAGTAACGGACGCAAAGCGCAGGTACGGCAGGCGAGGAGTTTCCTCGGGTCCAATTTTTACATGAGGGATCTGATGAGAGGAGAGGAAACTAATAAGAAAGGCAAGAAAACGCAGATCTGTGGTGATTAAGGATGATTCATTAGAGTAGCTACAGGCTGAGAACGGAGATGAGAAAGGTGGGAAGGGCAGAAAACGGAGGGACCTACGCAAAAAATGCATTTAATAAAAAGAAGTAAGAAAGCAGCACGGAGTAGTGGGTGAAGCTTAATTATATCAGAAGAAACAGAACAAGGAAGTCAACATTCATCAGACCTACATGAGCAGCAATGGTAGCAAACAGGATGGGAAAAGCTATGAGACATGCACAGATATGTGTGTTTATCTTCCACTCTCACCTCCTTCTCCCCACATATGTGACTGACAGTAGAGCCAGAGGCGGGGCTGGAGGCGGGACCTATCACAGAGACAACGCCTTTGGGTAGAATCTGACACACTGAAAGGGAACAAAACAAAAAAGGAGATAAACAGTGAATGAGCAGACATACACCTTTTCTTCTGCTTTGTTTTGAAGGCAGTGCTGCGTTAGCACACTGAAGGGGCTGCAGTCAGGGGGAAAAGCGTGGAAATTTAAATGCAACCAAGAACTCAGAGGACGCATTACCGTTTCAGTTTATCCACTCGTTGTATTGTTGCAGCACAATCTGCCTCATTATAATCTGATTTATTTTTGAGGGAAATCCTCCAAGGACTACAACAGGGCAGCCCACGGGATGCCTGCTGCTATTATTCACTTGTTTAGATAGTCATTTTTAACGGCTTTAATGATTTTCAAGACAACTGTAGTGTACCCCTGGAATCAGAACAATACTAACAGACTGGTGGTCGGCTTCGATGAACAAACGCCAGTTTGCATTTTAATCCTGTTTGGAGGAGGACATTAGTGTGGGAGAAACAGCTTTACACGTTTGTCTATTACATTAAGTATTCATGAAATTATCTGACGATTAACTCAAAGAGTTCTATGCTCAGGAATGGCTCAAGTAAACACTATTTCTGCAGTACAATCAAGCATACTGCTGGTTTCACTACTTCAAAACCCCAACAGATGTCTTGGCTATAACTGTGTATTTAGTGTATAATTCACATATTCTTTGAAATATTGAATTTCAGTATCCATGTTTACTTTATATTGTCTATCGTGTGTGTGATTCCTGTTACAGTTTTCTGTCTACAATACACTAACTAGGTTCATATACATACAAAATAAAGGAAAAAAACAGATTCATTTATGGAGAGACCTGAAAGTATTACTGATCATAACTATCATCCGAATTCCCACCTAACATAGACAAAAATAATATAAGAACTGGTTTAAAATCTGTTGAAATGTAAGGGAAATTTCCACTCTAGCTTCTCTACAGCTCACCCAATCGTCTCGATAAAGAATATAAACATACACAATCTGTAGGCAAGGATAAAAGTTTTTGGTTTACTGAAGCGTTCTGGCTTTTATTGTTGACCAATCATGTCTGAGTAAGCGTAGAGGACAAAAGATTGCAGCAAAGCAATCTCAAAGCTATCAACTATCATTTGGGGATTCTTTAGCGTTCCATTAAAAGCCACTTTCTGCTACTTCCTTATTCACATGGGGTCATCACAGCAGGTAGCGGCACATCTTTGATTTGGCAGATTTTTACACCAGATGACTCTCCTGATACAACTCCCAAGGGATTTTTCTCTCCTCCCAGGATGAAACCAAGGACCTTTCACTTATTAGGTGACTATGTAAACCACTACACTACAGCAGGGGTCCCCAATCCCAGTCCACGAGGGCCGATGTCCCTGCAGGTTTTAGATCTCACCCTGGGTCAACACACCTGAATCACATGATTAGTTCATTACCAGGCCTCTGGAGAACTTCAAGACATGTTGAGAAGGTAATTTATCCATTTAAATCAGCTGTGATGGATCAAGGACACATCTAAAACCTGCAGGGACACCGGCCCTCGTGGACTGGGATTGGGGACCCCTGGGATACAGCATTAGGAAAAAACATGACCACCACATGTAAAAAGGAAGTCTCAAACTATCCGCCATCCTCACAGCGGGAATGGCAATCATTCCCTGAGACTACATAAGCAGACTAGCTGATGAGTTCCCAGAATGATCCCAGATATCAAAGCAAGAGTGTAAAAAAAGTTGCTATTTCATGCCTGCACATAAACCCCATAAAACATAAAAGTGGCGAGTGACCCACAAGAACCCCAACTCCAGTCAGAAGTTGGCACAGCCATAAATAAAAACATGGCAGAAGACAGTAAATATGTTGTGGACACTAAACTAATTTAATAAATATCAACTTTCTCGCTAACATTTAATTTCTAGTGTGGTATAAACTTATAAGCTTTACTTCGCATCCGTACAAAGTTACCATGGTTAGTTGGAAAAGTTATTTAATAGACGTATCCTTGACAACACCTCAGCCAAGGCAGTTATTTTCTTGGAAACACCTATAAAAACTGTTGTTAAAAACGACAACATCTTATTTTAGCTTCTATTTGGTTTTCACATTCTGACTTAAAAGCACATGAAGTCAAAGAACAGCTTGAGAAGGGTTGTGCAATATATATCATTTCCTGGGAGCACATAAATGCAGGGTTGGCTAATCTGTTCAAGGTTTAAATGTCATATTGAACATATAGCTCAATATAATGGAAACAAAGCCGAGATTTACACTTATTTCCTAAACTTTCCCTTTATAATCAAAACTTTGTACTGAGCAGTGACCATGACAGACAATGGTTAAAGCCACAGGACATTTGGAGCTCTGCAGTTATTAAGTCAGCAAAGCTTTTTGACTTGCATGCACTCAACGATCCCGCCCTGTAACTTTATGTGGTGTGCTGCTTTGTGGCTCAGTTTGTCAGTTCCTAAACATTTCCACTTTGCAACAGCTGATCCTGGAATATTTAGTGGGAAGAAATTTCCTAAATTGACTATTTGCAAAGGTAGCATCTTCACAATGCCACAGTTAGAACAACACATTCTTTCACAAATGTTTGTAAAGGCAGAATACATGGTTAGGGCTTGATTTTATACACCTGTGGCAAAGAAACACCTAAATTCAAAGATTAACAGGTGTGGCCCGATGCTTGTGTCCATATCGTGTAAGCAACACCGGGAATGCTATAATGCTAATACCTACTGACAGATTTTTGTACTCTCTCTCTTAATCCCTGCTGAGCTCTTTTTTATTGACAATGTTTTTGTGAATCCATCTAAAAATTATTCACAGACATCAAACATGCCTGATGACTAAACTGTGATTCTTTTCCTTTACTATGTATTAGCGTGTTTTATTAATTGATTCCAATGAGTCCGTCTCAGCAGCTCACCGTTGTCTGCAAAAGTGTGCACGCCTGTATATGTGCGAGCTTACAGTATATGCTCATATTGTGTCTGTGTGTGAATGTGCACAAGCGTCTGCAGAGAGGGTTTGTGTGTGCATGCATGTGTAAACGCCTGTGTGGGTTGAGTGTGTGCATGCGCGCCTCAGTTGTAGCTGTAAGATGACGAACTCTCTGATCCAGAGACCAAAAAACTGCTTTGAGCAAACAAGCCTGTCAGAGTCTCCTGCCCATTGGTCAAGGACACACACATACACACACCCCTGCAACTCAGGCATGCACATATGTACACAACCCTTCTCAAGCACACACAGACATTTTGCCAGTAGCTTGTGGCAGGGTCGCTGACCGATTAGAATAGGAGCAGGGATTCTATCTCTTCAGTGGTTGGATTCAGCAGTACTTCCTTCTGTCTTTGCACACTCTCTATATCAATACAATTTTCATGAAGCAGCCTCTCTGCTGCGTTCTGTTTGCCTGTACTGCTGATCTGTATTAGTATTTGATGATTTGTTTTCATCATGGTCTGCACAGCACACAGCGCCAGCTGTTACTGGAGGGCACAGGTCCACTGTTTTTAATGAGACAGTCTTAGTGGCCCATTACTGGTCTCCAATGACATGTAAACTAATCAGCAAAATCCCTTACTGGCTCCTAATCGCATGAAAGTGCTGGTGTTTTATCACCCTATGTATCATTTGAGGTTTTTGTTTTTAAAGAGGCAGCTTTTTAGAAAATACAATCTTATGTATTTATAACTTTATAACAGCACATTTCTGAAGTGTTTTAGAATTAAAGTACTGCAATATCGCTGCTCTTGGTTCTTCTCTCTTTTTGTCACTATTACTGTTAATATTCAAGACTACCAGTAAAACCTTCTTGTATCCCCAGTATTCACTCTCACAATAGTGTTTGCTGGAATGTGATTCTGCTACAGTTGTCATTCTCACACCACTCACTGGTGTCTGTAGTGTCGTACTGGGAGTCTTTTTGCAGCTCATATATGTCCACCTCCACGCGGGCTCGAGCTGGACCCTCCATCACGCTGTTGATGTTCTCCCTGGCCAGGGCCAGCGCCAGCCGCTCCCCACGCCCACACACAGACTGGTCATCCAGGATTGCAGCTAGAGAGGGAGAAAGGGAAGGAGAGATAGGTGAAGCAGAGGAGAGGATGGATGGATGGATGGATGAAGATGGAGGGCAGTGGAGAGTGGGAGAGTGGTGAGGAGGTGAGGAGAAAGCTAAAACATAACAAGGCGTAAAGCTGGAAGACGAGTTAACAATATTATCCATCCTCATGTAGATGTGGGAATGTGTAGTGGGTGGACAAGTGGGGCTGATAAAGGGATCACAACCAGCGACTGCCAAAGGAATGAAGTGCTCGTCCTCGTTCAGATTAGTATGTGTGCCAGATCCAAACAACATCATAAATTAAACATTTTGGGAAATGTGCTTATTTGATTTGCTTCTGAGCGCTACATGAGAGGATATATATTGTCATTATTTGTGTTTTTACAGTGAATATGATGCTGTTTTATTAACAATAAAGCTAATTGGCTCAATGGTGCCTAGTTTGAGACTGGAGGGAGACACAAACCCAGCCTCAGAGGGTCACAGGCTAGTGGACTCCTAATCCTGGTCTCAAGACCATGTGGATCCATCTGCTGTGGGAAATAAGGAAGCAACCAAGTGTACCTTTACTAACTATGAATCTGGAGCAAGGCCTCTGCACACATCTGTACATGGATGGTCACATTACCTTACACATTTATCGTATGCTGGCACACCTTTAGCCCCAGTGATAGACTGGGAACCCCTCTAGGCTGTATACCTCCTCTTGCATTATGGAGGTAGGTACTTAAGAAGATGGATGGATGGATGATTGGATGGATCTTTCACTATGTGTTTACACACCACTCTGCATTTAATCATTAGTATTATTAATCACTGGCTCCCTTCCATGATGTGGGTTTTTTGTCCTTTCTCTCTTCCCTCAACTCTAAACAGATGGCTGCCCTGCATGTGCCTGGTTCTGGCGGATGTCTCTTCCTGTTAGGTTTTCTTTTCCACTGTCGCCAATTGCTTGCTTAAAGGGGGTTATTTGATTGACGGGTTTTTTCTGTATTATTGTGGGGTCTTTACACTACAATATAAAAAAGTGTCTTGAGGTGACTGCTGTTGCGATTTGGCACTTCATGAATTGAACTGAACAGAAGTCAACTGAACTGAACTGGATGGGCACATGGATGCACAGATGGATGCACGGATGGATGGATGGATGCACGGATGGATGGATGCACGGATGGATGGATGGATGCACGGATGGATGGATGGATGCACAGATGGATGGATGGATGCACAGATGGATGGATGGATGCACGGATGGATGGATGCACGGATGGATGGATGGAACAGTCTTCAAGAAGCTTCCTTTTGGCATGATATTAGTTTTGGGCACAGATACGTTGTGGTATTTAGAGTTTATAGTGGCGATTGACAGCATCCCTTGAATAGCTCACAAATACTGAGAAAACAATACAATTTATGTAATTTCCACATGTAGAGACAAAAATTGTACTGTACTAAATTGTTTCTACTTCTATTTGTCTTACAACTCATAAGAGTAGGAAACTAGTTTTACAAATATTGAAATATTTAGCAGCATATTCTGAGCAGGTTTGGCTTTAAGTACTTCACATACTCTCTTTTACTGTTCTGTGTGGTGAGTGCAGGTCTGAAGAACAAAAAGAGAACAACAACGAAAACGAAGAGGAAGTGTGTCTTTGCTGAGACGTTTTTTGACCCCTTTATGTGGATATGGCAGGTCAGGTGGCCACTCACCCATGCGGACAGAGGAGAGCAGAGGGGCCTGACTGAGGGAGCGTGGCGGCATGGTGACTAGCAGGAAGGAGAGGAAGTGTATTGACAGCAGCAGTGCTGGCAGAGCCGGCATCTTCTACTGCTCCTCATGGAGAATGGTCTGCTGGCTGCCTGTACCGCCACCTGCAGGAGCGGAGGAATGCACAACATGTTACTTCACACAAAATCACTGTCCTGGCTTTAAAGAGGTCTCTCTTCAAATTGTCATGATTTAGCTTATCTTCAATTTGCACTGTTAGATTCCTACAGAGTGGAAGCACTTGTAATTCGACGGCACATACAATACACTTCCAAAATCAGCTATGAAGACGTTCACTGTCACTTCACAAGGCAGCCCAGTCCTATGCATACAGCCTGTCTAATCATAAAATACAGTACACACAGCTCTATTCACGTCTCCTGTGGAAAGGCTGCCGTTTAGAAGTGACAGGATGCATCCTTGAAGGGATCTCCAGAGGCAGTTCAAAGAAAACATCACAGCTGACACGCAAGATGTCACGCAGTCAGTCATGCACATCCTTATTGTACATACACACATATATACACAAGCGCAAACAAATGCAAACACACAGATATGTCAATACACTAGAAACACAGAGTTCATGACAAAGACAACTGCCTCGAACAGTGTACATATATCCTTTACACCCCCACTACACAAGATACACATTTACGTGCTTTTTTGTAACCTAACCTCCATCACAACCTTCAAACAGACGCACAAACACAAAGAAAGAAACAGAGCTCAGCTGAGCTCCAGTGGTGCTAAGCAGCTCTCTCCAGGAGTGACACATCCTTGCTCTGACTGACAACATGACAAGGCGGTGTGAAAGAATGGAGAGATGAAGGGAGGGATGAAGACAGAGGAGAGGGGAAGGAGTGCTGCGTGACAGACAGGCTAGGGGGAGGGGGAGGGGGGTGCTGGTGAGGAGGTAATGGTGGTAGAGGGTGTTGACTTGGGATTGTTTCAAGCATCTCGTTCACTGGTCTGAGGTCTTGACAGACAGCTGGGACACTCAGGTTCAGGACCTTGAATTGACCCTTGCAGCTGAGAACGGGGGCTGATGGATTCATAGGAGGCTGACCTGAGACCCTGACGAATGCATGCGGGGGTGAGCTGGCATTATTGGCGCATACACCGTGTGTGCATCAAAGACACGGATCACGAGGATTGTCTTTGTTGAATAAACACGCCTCCACCCTCTGTCCTTTTTTTTATAGCCATATTCACTTTGAGATGTCCGTGTTATCTTTGTTTTTTTTACCTCACTCACCTTTCCAACACTCGTTTGACTTTGATGTTTAAAGCACATCAAAAAAATCTGCAACCCTCTGCTTTGAATCCATCTTCACAGTCTTCTAAACCAGCCACACTTCCCCTTTCTTCTGCTTTTTCTTTGCTCTTTATGCAATAACTGACCTCCCATTCTTCCTGCCTGACTTTACATGTCTCGCAATCGAAGGGTGGGCGAATGTGCGCGTCAACATGTTTGTAATACTAATAACATACACCATACCGTGCAGATGGCTGTGCCGCTCTCATTATGGTTGCTGCAGTTCAAAGTGAACAGAGGCAGAGCTTATGCGAGGCCATCTGTATGTGTGACACAACATAGAATAAGAGGCACAATATGGGAGCAATTTTCCATCTCATTGTTTTCCATAAATCATTCCTGTTCAACACAGTGTGTCACGGCAAAGATGAAAACTAGTAAGTAGTTCACCAACAGTTTAAAGTTCCTCCGTGTCATCATGTTTGTGTGCACGAATTCAAAGTTGAGCGCACAACGAGCTCAGCGTGGCACGCTGCTGTAACACAGATGTGCGTCGTGCTGCAAGTACTCCATTTTGCTAGCTTTTACTATTGTATTCTGTTTGCTTGCCGTACCAGTGGTTTCCTTCTCAATTTACTCTTCACCAAATTTTGTGTGTGTGTGTGTGTGTGTGTGTGTGTGTGTGTGTGTGTGTGTGCGCACGTGTGCGTGTCCGTGTGTTTATTCCAGCGCATGTATGAGGGTGCGCTTTCCTCGTGTGTGTGATGGGGTATTGATCGAGGCCAGCCGAAGTGGCGGGCCCTCAGGTGCAGTCAATCAAAACAATGGGGAACCTATCATGGGAGCGCTGCATTTCACAGGAGCCATTTGATTGGCTATTACCAAGAAGCAGATTGCCCTGATGACGAATAAGATCCGAACTGAGGCTATGCCTTCATCAGTGATGGGGAGGAACTGGTGCTATTTCATTGTTATTGAGAGCTATTGACAGCATTGGACAGAGAAGATTATAGTTTCTGTACTCCAAGGAGAGGAATAGTGGGAGTGAGGAAGAAGATGGAAATCTGCAATAGAAGTAAGGAGAATAAGAGAAAAAAATCAAACCGAGGGAATAGGCTTGTGACGATGAGGGAATAAAAGAGCAAAATTGAATACAGAGAGAAGAGATTGGAAAGTGTCTCTGCAGGAGGAGACGCAGAGGAGTATAGAGACAGAAAGGCAGCGGTGAAAAAGTATATTTCCTCCAGGACTGTACTCAGGTATCAATCTGAAGTACTTCCAATTTTCTCTAGTATTTTTTAATCTAAGTTACTTCATACTTGCACTTTATTTAAAGGGAAATGTGTGCTTTTCCTTTCACTACATGTGTTTGACATCAGATAGTTTGTTTTTAAGGAATATAATTACCAAACAAAATGTATAACACACTGTTAAACAAATACGACTCATTGCTGTAGAATAAGCTCCCAACATTAAAGTGGGTATTTTTAATTATCTTACCTAACCGCACCATTAAAATTCTACTCACATTATATGTCAAAAACTAGTCTATAATGTGGTGCATATAATAAAATATATTCTATCATACATAAAAGGTCATTTTTGCATATGGTTACTATTTCCCAAAGACAAAAAAAAATGGAAAAAAACAACAGAGAGTCATATGTCTCCTATACCACTAATGCAGCCTCTTTTTGCTAGTTTTTTATACAGCAAAATGTTTATTTTTAGAATTACAGTTATGCAAAAAAGACAGAAAGATAACAGCAAAAGATTTACTGGATGGTAATGCTAAACCACCAAGAAGATTCATGGATGTAATGAAGAAGGACATTCAGAGGGTTGATGTGACAGAAGAGCCTGCTAGTGATAGGGTGAGATGAAGGCAGCCTGCTGTGGGGAAGAAGAAGATCGTGAAAAATAAAAATTTTCATAGCTGCAGTTCTGTGGCAAACTAAGTGCACTCTTATTGAGTCTACAGGAATTAGGATAGTAAGCAGCAGCCCTTTGCCACCGATCAAAGCAGATGTTTTGGCAGTTTGCTAGTCTGGAGCATTCAGGTGAGTGTTAACACAGTGCCACAATCTTAAAGAGAGTGGACATCACAGAAAATTCACTCCAAGGTCATAATGTGCAATCTTCAGAAAACAGCAAAAAAGCCCAAGAGCTACAGCTCAGACTCTACAGGCCTCATTGAGCATGTTAACTGTTAAAGCTGACAGTACAATAAGACCAAGACTGAACAAGTGTGGTTGTTTGGAAGGGTTACCTGAGAAAGCTTCTTCTTTCTGAAAAGAACATGGCAGCACGGCTTAGATTAGCAAAGTTGGATCTGAACAAACCACAAAATTTCTGGAACAATGTCCTTTGGACAGCCAAGACCAAAGCTGAAGATGTTTAACCGTAATCCACAGCACCACCACCTTCGGCAGAAACAAAACACAGCATCTTAACAAAAACACTTCATACCAATTAGCAGGCACAGTTGTGTAGGGCTGATGATTTTGGCTTGTTTTGCAGCCACGGGACCTCTGTATCTTACAGTCATTGATTCAAACATGAACTCCTCTGAATGCCAAAATATTCTAAAGTCATATGAGCGACCGTAACAGCTAAAACTCAGCCGAATTTAAAGCTTTGCTCACACAACTGGACAATAGACACACGAGCAAATGCAAAGTCCAAACCTCTCCTCAACTGAAATGCTGTGGCAGGATCTTAAGAGACCTTTGCACAAACAGATACTCTCAAATCACACAGACCTGAATTAATGTAAAAATGGTTATAAAGAAAACAATGTATTGAAGCTATTGCTGCTATAAGTGATTCTAAGAGCTCCAGAAGGATGTACTTAGAGTTTCAAAGACCTGCATAGAGTCCAGTGAAAACTTACATGATTGTATATTACATGTCAAAAATGCCAAAGATTTTCTTGCAATTCTTTTCCATATAAGAATTTTGATTTTTTACTGAGATTATGACAATATAGTGAGTGATATTACAATAGTCAATAATCAGCAGTGAAACCCTGTCACATTGCCAACAAGTTTGAACAGCTTTATGTTTAATAATCCAGAGGAGACTTTTCTTGGTCATGCAGAAAAACAGTGATCAAAACTAGGGTCACTAGTTCTAGTTACTGTGGCTGTAACTTATACTAATACAGGGCTATTTTATAGGTGTGCAGAAGTAACATTTATACAAACAATTCAATACATTTAAACTTACAAACACCTAATTCAAACACATAAATCCCTCTTTTTGTTTCGATTGTTTAAAGTGCATTTTATGTTAGTAATGTTAGGTGCAACATACAGTTCACTGCCGGGTGAGAGGAATCCAGAGAAAACAGTGTAAACCTATATTTTAGGACTCATGGTTTTCTAGGAAACACTGATTATCATTGCAACAATACATTTTACCTATGATGGTTTTTGCCGCAATAACTGTGGCATGAAATTCTGGGTCTGAGCACCTCTTCCATCACTGCAGGTGAACGAAAGAAAATAAGCGGCTGCAACGCAGCAGAATAGGATGAGGGGAATTTGGTGAAACACACAGGCAGAAAGAAATAGAGAGCAAATGTTGAGAGACTATTGCCGTGTTTAATTTGCGAGGGCTGTGTTTCTGGCGGCCGTACCAGCTCCACTGCTACAGTAGTACATGGATGAGTCCCTGTAGTAGTCGGGTGTCAGTCTGCAGGGAGCTGAAGCAGCAAGAGGGCCGAGCAGAGCCAGACTAGTCTGAGCTGTAGAGAAAACACTGCTTCAAGCTCCCCTAGCTCGCTTTCATTCTGCACCCTGCTGTAAGTCACCCCACATGCTGGCACTGCTGACAAATACACAAAAGCTAAAATATATAAATATCCTGACTTTCTGTGTGTATGTGTGTGTTTGTGCATGTGTGCAGGACAGAGTATAAAAGAGAGAGAGAGGGAAAATGGAGAGTTTGAGTGGAGCACATTCATTCCAGTTGGAGATTTAGTTGTTTGGTGCATGCATTCATCTTACTGTGTGTGTGTCTGTCTGAAAACATATGCATATTTGTGTGTGCTTCGTTTTGTTTGCATGTGTGTGTGTAAGTGCTGCAGACTTGGCGGCTCGCTTATAGTGTCTGCAGAGCCTATTATGAAAGAGAAAACCGTAAAATCAGAGATCTTAATTATCTAGAGAGAGCACGAGGGAGAAGGGGTGGGTGGGTTGTATGGCAGAGTAGGAGAGAGGGGAGGGACGGGTGGGGGGTGTATGGAGAGAATCAGAAAACGAGGGAATGCTATCTCGCCTCGCACCCCCAGGCAGATGAAGAGAGGATGAACAGAGACTAAGGCAGAGAAAGCGGGATGAGCGATAGCAGGGGAGGAGTTGGAGGGAAAATAGAGGAATGCAAAGAAAGAGAAAAAGAAATCAGATGGAGAAATACAGCTTGAGGGGGGGGAGAGGAGAAGGAGAAGGGCTTCAGCAGGGGGGTGGGCTGGCGAATCATTTGTTTTTCCCCTTCTGCCTCTTTGTATGACACAAGAAAATCTGACAGTTATCATAATGGAAGGATGAATCATTCCTATAATTGAATTTGCAAGTGGAACGGCTTCAGTGGCTGTGGATTTAAGGAGACTGTACCGCCAGCCATTATGGGACACAAGTGCTATTTTGCTCATTTTTCTCACAATTAACACACACTGTTGACTAGAGCCGGCCTGTTGCAGACAGCTGGGCTAGCGTGCCTGAATGAACGCGGTCAGACCATGTCAGAGCATTCGTTAACCCCCAGACAGCAAGGACGAGCCGAGTGGTCGGTCTAGTTAATGTGTGTGTTTGTGTGCAGTGGGGGTGGAAAAGTATTAGGGACCCTTCACTTTGGCCCTCTTGGCAGAATTATGTCTTCAGCTCTTGGTGTCGCATCTAATATCAAAGCAGAAGCACATGTTCTTGGTCGCATTGACTCAGCATTTTGGCTTTGGACCCCTTCACTTTACCTTGGATGCACCTCTCTAATCTCCTATTTCTGACTTTCTCTTCTATCTTAGCTTTGTCCTTCTCTCTCTGTTCCTCTTTTCCCTTTTGATTTTTCAGAAATTCGCTCTTCTTTCTAAAGATTTTTAACATCATCGTTGCCATTCCTTTCAAAGTTAGGCTGAAGATTTCAAGGTGAAGTTGAACATTTTGAGAAACCATGATTTATTCATGTGACGCTGCCTACCAGTGAGCCGTCTATCTGAAGTTTGATTTTTGAAAATGTTTACTTGACTGGAGAATGGTGGGTAAAAGGTTATATTAGCTTGTCCACACAGAATAACAAAGAGTGAGCCTTCCACTTATATTTTAAAACTACTCTAAATGCAAAGTAAACCTTACAAAGGCAGTGGGCACAATAACATGAACAGCTACAGTAAATCATTCAAATTTGAAATAGTGCAGAAATAAAAGTGACGGTGCTAAATATTTGTTTTATGCTGAGAGTTTCTCTCATTCGAGATCAACATCGCAAACTGCAATCTGAAAAGAATGTGTTAAACCAACCCTATCATTAGAGCTTCTGCAAAACATCTACTTCTGCTAACATCTTTAAAATCCTTTTTGTGTGAGGCAACTGAAACCCCACAGTCTGAGGCGAAGGATCGACCGGGGTTACAGGTTTTAAAAAGCAAACACTTATTTCGGCATTGCATTGATGAAATCTGTGAACTCCTGCAGCTTCCTGTAAGAAAGCCATTCATGATGCTGCAATTGAAAGGGCACGGTTCATCCTGCACCGTTAACACACGACTCTCCAAATTTGTGACAGGCAATTCTGTGCTGACAGTCTCTGAGAAAGGCAACTTTATTTTCTACAGATCTTTAATCAATCTTGATAATCCCTTCTGAGAATAAATGCCAAACCACTGCTGGATCCAGCAAATCGAATGCTGATTTTTTACAATTTCCTTCGACTGTAAATGGATTTTGGGCTGTCGATCAGAAAAAACGAAAAGGTGAAGATGTTACCCCAGCTCCTGTTAAATGTGAAGGCAACAAATAATCAAGCAGATTGGCAAAAAGAAAGGAAAACAAGTCCTCATCATCATCATCACTATTCCGCTGGCAGGATTTACTGCATGGCTTTTTTGACTGCATCAGGTGTTTCCACTGTTGTGGCCATCCCAAGTCTCTCAGATACTTCCATATATTTGGTATATGTCTCCACCTTGTCCTCTTTCAGCAGTGCTGCAGACACTTTGATCTCTCATTTTCACCTTCTCCTCTCCCCTCTCTCTCTGCTTTCTCCCCCATCCCTGTATCTCCTCTCCCTCAGCCTCGATCTGTTTTGTCTCATCTTCAGGAACACTCTATACCCCTGTCTCTTTACTGACCTCTCTCTTCTCGTTCCCCATCTTAGCTCTCAGCGGTCTCTTCAATCTCGACAGTGCACTTTCTCTGTTACAGCCTCCCCCTTCCCCCTCCCCCATCTCCCCCCTCTCTCTTCCTCTCTGTTCATTGAACATGGATAAATTCTTCCCAGTGTTCTCCTTGACAAAGAGGCCCTCAGTCGGTGACACCGCCCGCTTGGGGAACCACCGTGCTCCTGTGACACTGTCACATCCGAGTATGTCACGCACAAACGTACACACAGGCACCCGAAAGCTGCATGCACATGCCCAAACTCTCAAACAAAACTGTGTGTGTGTGTTTGCTTGCTCACGTGTAAGTGCGTCATTTGATTTGTTTTTTCTATGTCCGAGTTCCGATGCGCGTCTTCGTGTTCTTTGTTTGCACGCGCCAGCAGCAAGTTTACATTTCAGCCCTCCTGCATGCATATGCACCACCTGCTGTTCAGAATCAGAGCCGAGGCATGTGTGCATGCGTGAGTTTGTGTGTGTGACATCCAGTTCACTGCTTTCACCACAAACTGCTCGAAAAAGATGTGCCGCTCACTGTATCCAGCTGTCGGTGCAGTTCCCACTTGTTGCAACTGTGGCTTATGTAAGCACAGCACTTTAATCACAATTAGGGAGCTCTCCTTGAACTCACTCGCCCCCTGGCCTGTTTGGAGAGCTAAAATTTGCATTCAGAGCAAAGCCTTGGAATGTATAAGAGTGATATTATTGCACAGGGCACTGCGAAGAGAACAATGTCTGAGTAAGAATAGAGCGCTGTCAGTTTAAATCAGTGGAGGCTATTAGGTGGACGTCAGAGTGGATATAAAATCTTTTCGCTTTCATCATAAACGGATCTTATGTGTTTAGTTATAGGAATTTATGTAAGTGTGTCCCCATCGTTGAGGTAGAAATGTCTTGAGCGTTTAATTTGTATTAACTGTTATAATTTTGTGCTATTTTTATAGTAGTTGCCTTTTCCACAACTGCTGCTCCTTACTGCACAGCCGGCCATCCACGGAGGAGGGATGTCTTTTTTGGATTGCTTCTCCTGAGGATTCTTTTCATTGTTCTTTTTGTTCATGTGCTAAAGGATTTTTTTCCCTCTATATGCGCGTGTGTGTGTCAGTAGTATTTTTTTCTTAGAGAATGTGCGAGCACCACTGTCAGCATGTAAACCCATTGAGATATTTGTATGTCATGACAGTTTTATACAAATAAAGCTGATTTAGCATCACTTGAGCCGATGCGGTGTCGCGAGGACGTCGTATTAACACGGAGATGTTGATGCAAAGTAACATTATGTACAGCCAGTGAAAGTGTGTTGCACCACAAAAGCATATCAGAGTTATAAATTTTCTGTGTCTGACTGAGAGGATATTACTTTAAAATTACAACGTGCGGCGAACATGAAATAGAAATCGGAAATGGCCCGGCTACGTGCGGTGAGACAGACAAAGGTGGTGCGTTTGCCCATCGCACTGCCACAGCTCTGCGATGAACCGCTGAACCGACTCCACGCAGCTCTCCCACTTAGACACCCACGCACCGCGCTCACTCTCTCGCTAACTCATGCACAAACACACACAACACATAAGATTTACAAAAACACATCCAACACATTCACCTTCACGCACACAAGCAAGCACACATACACATCTGCACACAGGTTGAGGATAAAATGACTCAGATGGCATTCAGTCTCTATATGTCTCTCTCTCTCCGTTTCTCGCTCTCTCATTGTCAGGTTTTGCTACCGTGGCAACAGAGTCGAGGATGAGAGGAGGAGGGGGGGGGAGTGCGAAGGAGAGGAAAAGAGAGAAGCGAGGAAAAGTGATGGAACAGGTAAATGAGAGATCGGGGAGTCAGAGACCACTGGTCGTGTGAAGCAGCTTTGCTTTGCTGCTGCAGAGTGTGTGTGTGTGTGTGTGTGTGTGTGTGTGTGTGTGTGTGTGTGTGTGAGAGAGAGAGTGTGAGAGAGAGAGAAAGAGAGTAATTACGCTCTAGTAGTGAGAGGCAGAAACAGAAAGAATGTGTTTCTAGTACGTGACCGGGAACAAGAGTGCACATTGTGTTCGACTCAGGCGTGTGTAGTATATATGTGACCGGGACTTGCTGCATGTCCACTCAGATGCTTGTGTAACTTTGTCTCACACAACTAAATCTGAAATTGGTCGTGTGAGATCAGGACAAGCCGTCGTACTCTCATCGCCGACAGAAAGCAACCAGGAGGGGAGGAGAAAGCTAAAACAGAGAAAGAAGAGAGTAAAAGGGGAAACCAAGTGCTGCAAAAGTGCTCTTGTGATTCAAGTTTACATGTGGGGCTTCTGGTTTGTGTTTTCGTCTGTACTAATTTGCTCTGCAGAAAGCAGCATGCTCAAATTTGGTTTGTTTTCAGCTGCCCCGGGCAAGAGACAAATTCGCTCTGACTGCACTTCGCAGACTCGGTTCAGCATCTGAAAAGGATTCACTTGCATCTATGCAAAGTAACTATGCAAATACCCACATATGTAGGGCAAACCAGTGTTCCCATTCAGGACAGGAATGATGGTGCTCTCTTACAAGGTCCAAGTATCGATGTGGAATGCCAGGGTTAAAATCCTGTAAGAAAGCAAACTCTTACATCATGCTTTTTCAGCCACCTCTTTCATTTAAAGCGTTTTACAAAGAAATCTGTGAGAATTTTATTTCTTTGCCCAAGAAAAAAGAAGCATGTGCCTGGACTTGTAATAAATGAACAAGACTTGAATCATCTCAAAGTTAGATGAAGGGCATTTTTTTAATCACTGCAGGTATTATGAAAGACTTTCAAACAGCCTGTAAGGCAATGTAAAAACATCTTCAGTTTCCATGAAATGTCTTCCTGTGACATTTAACATTTTACAGCCTTTAACTTGATCGTTTAAACGATCAGAGAAGGGGGAGACTTTAAATTTACCAAGAGCGCAAGAACGGCAATTAATCAGAAACTGCCATTTGTCCTAGTGCTTCCCAACCAGCTCCACATCCTTGTAGAATCAAAGCTTTTTTTGTTTCGCCACATATTTACTTGTTTAGCTCATTATTTTAATATATTTAGAAGCAGACACTGGGCTATGAATAAAAAATAATCAGATTTAACAAAGACAAATGCAGCAATTATCTGTTGTCTTATCTTCATGATTTTTTTTTCTGTCCGACATTGTTTTCGAGTTGCGTTGAGGATTGTGCCCGAGGATAAGTGAATGAAAAATACATTTTTTACTTTTGAAGCTGCTGCTAAAATAGCTGAGAACTTTGCATTAGCGCCAGATGGTGAATATAAGCCGTGAATAATGCCGTGCGACTCGAGACATCGCCAATCTGTGTTGACTCAGCGACAATCTGAAGTCTGCGCCTTAAAAGATAATACTGACTGTGGCCTTAGTGTTACCAAAGTGGGAAAAATCTCACTGTCGCCAAAACCTGAGTCTAAAAATAGCACCTCTGAAATAAAGGCAAAAAAAATGACAAAGAAATGACTCAACTTTTTATCCCCAAACGTGTTTAGATAACTGAAAAAAAGCTGGTGGCTGTATTGGATTACATAATTGATCAAGTTCTTTATGAGCCATTTCATTTAAAAGAAAAAAAAACTGCACCATCCATTTTAAAAAGGTCACAGAAGCGATTGGATAACACAATGAAGCCCCGAGGGAGTCTTTTTCATCGTGTCTCCTGCTGGAAAACACATGAGTATGGATAGAGCTCCTGACCTTGGGTGATGTTATTCCTTCTCTCCCATGTTGTCTTTCCTTCTGCAGCCAGAACAGTGAAATGCCAGGAAAATAATTTTTAATAATAATGTCCTTTGTCAGATTGTGGCATGGAAAATGCTACGTAGCTGGAGGAGGCGACACAAAAAATAATGACTTTTCAGTATTCAGTTTGCGCCATAAATTATCCTTTTAATCAAGTGATTTTACCCTTTTTTGGTTATTTTATTCTACAAGCCTAACAGCCCATAAATACATTAATGTGTGTACTTACTGACCATAAAAACTGCTTTCATCTGACCATATTTTATTACACTAATCCTGAGGCTGTGTATGTACTATGACTACTTGCTCCAGATTCTAATTGTTCAATATGAATTGAAACTTGGTATTATGTGAATTGCTCGGATTGATATTGCTGAGCTGGTTAATCAGCTGCAATACATAATAATCGCATTGAATTAGGCATGTAATTACGTTTTCAAATTTGTGGTCTAACTGGGGGCTAATGGTCGATATTTATAAAAATTTTATTCTCCTAATAATAATTTTTTTTGCCTGAATGTATTGTGTGTCTCCTCAACATGTTGTACAATTCTAACACCCATGACTGAGTCTAAAATTGGTCATCTCCGTTCAAGACGAGACATCACACTATTAGGTCTGACAGGAACTGACTGGGGAGGGGGAGAGAGGGGGGAGAGGGGGGAGGCGGCGAGATTCAGCAAAATACTGAAATATGGAGTGACTGGACACTTTCAAAACATTGGTGTGCATCCGTTTTGCATAAACAGCTCTTTATTTGTGTATCCATCTGTGCTAAATGCATTACCGACTGCAGCATTCTGCACTTTGTTTTCAGATGCCCCGAGCAGGAGGCATTTTCAGTACCTCTCAGACCCAGCTGGGAAACAAAAAAGGACGCCACACTCAGAGCGAAAGTGAAGATATTTTCAGGATTCATCCACTTATGGTGTGTGCTACGGTGCGTTGGAAACAGCTTTTTAGGCATCAGGTTTCAGCAGTGTTACATAGTAAATGTGCAAAGTATTTGAGGCAATGCAAGGTTTTTAGTTAAACAAATATAATATGTTCTATATATTAATTATATGATTAAATAAATATCAGCATTCGGAAAAAGAATTTCCACCAAGGCTACAAGTGCCTCACAGCATGCACAAATTGAGTCTTGAGAGCTGAATTAGCTTGTGATGTTTTCTTGAGAGCATCAGGGCCATGGTTCCCAGTTTTTCTTCTTCTGAATGTAATTTGCAAAGACAGGATGCAAAATGTCTCATTCTGTTTCCTATTTTATCTTGTAATATTCTCTGAACTACTTATTCAGTTTAGGACCAGCGACTCCCACCTGACACTGTCCACAGGGACAGACCAATCACACTTGTATTCACAACTACAACTAATTTACAATCACCATTTAAACTAACAGGCATTTCTTTGGACTTTGGGAGTAAGCCAGAGTACTCAAAAAGAACCCACATAGACATGCAAACTCCAGACAGAAAGGCCCCAGCCAGCTGGTGGATACGGACCATAGACCTTCTTGCTATGAGGCAACAGTGAGCACCACTACGCAACCAACAGTAATAAAGAAGTAAGTGAGTGAATAATCGTTCTAAAAGTCCTGGTTGCTGACAGACTCTAAAAATATTCACATCAAAATTTTCACTAGATTGCAGATTGCATTCAGCTGTTCTGTTTTCTTATCCTCACAATTCAAGCGTTCAATCCTATATACTGGTGACTGCTACAAACAACTCTGGCTGCCATTTGTTTGTAATGAGTTTAGGCTATGAGTCTGCTCACTACTGACTCATGACAACAATACCTAGGTGAGTTGTTGAGGATATCTTGAACTTTTGCCCATAAGCACTGCTGTTTTTGCTTATTTTAGCTACTGCTAGCCTGTGTTACGTAATGTTAGTGAAGCTTTCTTTGCCATGGAATCATTATTGTCAGACTGTGACACTAAGCAAATAAACTCATATAATGTGAGACTGTAATCAACCTGTTTATCAGAGGGAAAGTGTCATTTTTAGGACACTTAGGACTAACATCAGCTGGCATAATGTTAGCTTATAACCAGGCGTTGCTGTTGTTCAGCCAGCTAAATAGCAACAACTGAGGGGAGAGTCATGTCTAATCAGTTGTCAATAAGTAACAACATTGGAAATAAGTATGTATAAATAATGTTTATGCTCATTTTGGTGTGTTAGAGCCCTGAAGTCAGGAGAGGCTTGAGGTGAGCTGGAAGAGGATGACGTTTTAATACCATGTCAGTAGCGTTGTCTCTTTCCTTCGTGTTTTCACCTCATTGGTAATGGCGACCCCTTTTCTGAAAATAAGATATGAGTGATCATACCTATATTTTAAGTCTGAAGATGCAGGCATGAATTTTAATGTCCCTCCACAGCACACTAACACCTATGAGTTCCCTTATCTCTGAACGTCTGGTCTAGCTTTGGTGTACTATGTATGTGGCTGGTCTCTAGCCACATATGTAAAACACGATTAGGCGAGATGTCGATATGCATCTCAGCCACTGTATTCAAGGTGGCGGCGCAATATGGCAACGTGGCAGCTTTCACAAACCGGGGCCCAATTATGGAGATTTTTTATGGATTAATGGATTCATTCTAAGTTTATAGAAAGCATCAATTTGTAGGAAGATGTCATTGCACGCTAATCCATGTCTGTTTATGAATACATTATTCTTTTATTCTCTTAAATAACATCACAAAACAAACGACTGTACCTTTAAGTAATCCTGTCAACAAACAGACAAACAGCACCAATCACATAAACTCTTCATCGGAAAAAGTGAAGTCTATGATCAACCGCAGAAAAAAAAATTCTATTTAGAAATCAAAAACATAACACTGCTGTAAAAAGACTTTTTTTATTTATGTGCCTCGTGTTCAGATAGAATGCCAGATGAGTATGTTATCGATGTTTTTGGCTGCTCAGAATTGTGTTTTGGAGAAGCAAACTGCTAACTTCAATGCATATTTCATCTAAACATGGGTATAATGGGATTCTAATCAAGGTCAGATGGAAAGCACTAGAGGCCAGAGGTCTGATGCAGAACAACAGCTCGTATGATCAAACACATTATATCTTACAAATGATGAATAATTTCTCAATATTTGGACCTTGGTTCTGTCTTTAAGTCAATATTTAATGTCCCTCACCAGCGGGACGAATTTGCTCTTCAAACCATCTCCACAGCAGAGTGGCTGCCTCTGAATCCAGCCAGAGAATACACAAAGAAAAGAAAGCGCCTCGGTGCTTATCTGCAGCAGAAATGCAGGTCACATTCAGACTGTGTGTTTGTGCAAGTGTCTCCATGACCAGAGTGTAACCTTCACAAGGTTAATTAAGTGATTCATTTTGTCATTCAGTGGTCAAACAGTGCTGCACTACATTCTGCTCAGCTTTCTCATGCTAAATTGTTGGTTATCCCTCTGCCCGCTCTATGCTAATAGATCATAGCATATGCTAAAAGCAATGTCGGTTAGGATATTTATGCAAGAGCACCATATTTAATGCAGGATTAGCATTTGTTTGCTCCATTGTTCAGGAAATCAGTACCAGGCACTGGTGAGTGGATGCATAATACATTAAGTTAGCCCATGGTACATTAGCCTTAGAAGTTCCACAGCTTACTACAGAATTATGAATGTCCACATTCATTGTTTATAAGGTTTACAACTGGCAACTCAAATTAGAATCACTCATTCATGTTACTTGATCTAGGTCAGGTTAAACTTAATTATGCATGAGAAATGTGTTTACTCAATTGCTTATTTATCTGAATTACTACTCGTAGTGTACTATCACCGCTGTCACGCCTAACAGCTGTATCTTCCCACGTTTGAATACAAATTAAATGACATGAATTAAAAGCATGAGGTATGAGGATGAAAGTGATGTAATATGTGCTCTAACACACAGTCCCACAATATAATTTAATTGACAGTATTTATGCATCGCACGTGCTCCACGCTATGCCAGCGGCAATTATGATAACACGTACATGCGGTTTGTTAGTAATGATGCATGCATTGTGCTAGTATGTAAAGAAATCCCTAATTACGCTGCTTGCATGCAGGGCTCGTAGCACAGTTAGAGTTATGCATGTGCAGTATTCGTGTCTGTGCAGAACACAAATGTCACAGTCTCTCTCTTTATTAGATCAGCACCATATATCAAAAGCTTTTCTACTGTCAAAGCAGCTGCTGCTGCATTAGGCTCTGCAATCATCATGGCCATGTCCAAAAACTGCCAGAGAGAAAATAAACCCACTCTCTGTTTCCATAATAATCCATAAAAGAGTGGACACAAAACACCACCAAACACTGTTATAGGCGATGGAAAAGAGATACTTTTAATTGAATTGCCCATATTAGCATTTTAACTGCATTGTAAGTCTTACACTTTGTTGCTGTCCATGCTGCAGTGGTGATTATAGCGGAGCATGGCTCAGAATCTGGCAAAAAACAAACTGCACTGTGCTTTTGAAAACGGCACTTTTGATATCCTGCATGTCGGAGATAAATGTAAAACACTATAAAATGACGCCAGGGAAGACGGGTTGCTGCAGTTCCTGAATTTACTCGTCTGTTTTATTGCCAGTGTGTTCACGTTGCCACGTCTGGTCAAAAACAAATTCCCCCCGAAGAAGAAGAACTAGGGTGTGATTTGAAAGTTGCCCTACATTTGGCTCACTTGCTTTCAAATGCAGCCTGTCAAGCCGCACCGTGTGCTGCGGCACCTCTCAGTCCACCTGCCTGCCCGGTGGCCATTCGCTTGGTCAGGTGAGTTATTGCCAAGACTGCTGTTTAAACACCCCCTCTCAACTACACACACACACACACACACTAAGTTGTCCATTAGTGTGACTGTCAGCCAAGCGTGCAATCAATATACTCCCCCCTCTGACAGCGTGCACATATGTGATGGAAGGCAAAAAAAGGAGGGGAAGAGGAGGACGGGAAGGGTAGAGAGGAGATGTTGGAAGGTGACTAGGGAGAAACGGGGCAGAAAGGGTGGGTAGGGGGAGTGGCGTTAGCGGTGGGGTGTGCGTGGGGCTCAGGGGCAGCGGTTGAGGGAACGGGGGGAAAAGAGAGATGACAAGAAAAATGTCCTGAGCCCGGAGACACACAACACAGAGCAGCAATACATAACAAAACACAGAGATAGGGAGAGTGTGGGAGTAGGAGATGGAGGACAGAGATGAGGAGTGGCAGAGCAGAGGAGAGATGGAAAATAGAGGGAAAAAAAGACAAAATGAGTGTGTGTATGAGAGAGAGAGAGAAAAATGTAGAGGGTTTGTGGGTGGATGAGGAGAATGCTATATATAATGGCAGAGGTTCAGGAATAGATCAGAATGATTGTGTTTTGTGATTACCTAACACTGCAAACAGCAGCAGCCACCAGCTGACATCAAAGACCACACACACACACACAAATAAACCAAATACGCACACACACACACACACTCAGTGACACACACATACACGCGGGAAAAGTAACACTGGCACACACGAGCCTCCAAACCTCATCTTCATGCTAAACTGAACTAACTCTCCACTAAAGGGCTTCTGTCGTCTGGTCTGGATTGATAACACTACGCGCTCACAAACACAAACACTCGGGCACAAACACATTCCCACCGTGCTACGAGCACATCTCATATACATAAAAAGATTCATAATCGCATATAAACACACAGACATGGCTGCATTGTAAACACCCCATCCAAGTAGCCATGCTACTCTCCTGCCACACATGCAGAAATAAGAAAGAAAAAAAAGGCTTGGAGGAATACTTGTGGGATATTTTCACAAAGTGTGCTAGTTTTGTTTAGTTGACAACAATCAGCCGCAACATTAAAACCACTGACAGGTGGAGATAACAGTGTCGCTCTTCTTGAGACAATCTACTGTTCCTTTAGGAAACTTCGGGTCTTTGAATTTATGCAGATGTTACTCAGACTCATAGGACTACACCTTGTTGCACACCGTGCGCATGTCAGTGGCTATGGCGCTCCCCAATGGCAGCAGCCTCAAAGAGTCAAAGATATCAGTCCCATTTCCGAAATCCCAAGATCAAAATTCAGCTGAGCATTAAAATCCACCAACAGTGACAGCTCATCTAGGGTTAAGGGTAGAGGTAGTCCTTGGAGTACTCACATGTAAGAGTGTTTCCGCCACTTGCTCTCTCACTCGCCCAGCCACTTGTTATTTGTTTCATTAGCTTCAGCCTGGTTATTTTTGATTTTACAGACCGCCACACACCAAACATCCAAACACTCTAATGACTGACACTCTGTCACTTACGCACCTCATGAAGTCAATAATGTTTTCTTCCTTCATTTGGTTAGTAAATTAGAAAGATTTAGTTAAAGCTGTGTCTCATCCATTATTTACCGTGCCCCATGAGTCATACCGTGTTTCATTAACATTCACCTTGAAAGAATTTGTATAAAACTTGGAAACAAAAACATTTTCCTCTGGGGAAACCTTGGGTCTTTCAATTCGCAGAGACTATTTTGACTCGTACCATTACACCTTGTTGAAGACCACCTACATGTCAGTGACCAGGGCGCTCCCCAATGGCAGCAGTCTCAAAGTCCAATATGTCGGCTTCGCTTCCAAACTTTCACGATCAGAATTCAACTGAGCATCTGCTGGATGCACCAGAACAAGCCTGAGCCAAAGGACCCAAAGGACAGATGCTCTCTCCAAAGATAATTAACCTCCTAAAATCCACCAACACACTGGCAGACCATCCAGGGCTAAAGGCAGAGGTAGTCTACCCCTAACCCAGTCTCCTTGGAGCACTTAAGAGGTGGATGTTTCACCTCGCTCCATCCATTCGCCCGGCGCCTTGTTATTTTTCTGGGTAGCTTCGGCCTGATTAACACCACACACCTAACATTCAAACACCATCTACTGACACCCTGATAACGCTGTAAATAACACACCTCATGAAGTCAGTGATGCTGTTTCCTTCCTTATGTTAATAAATGTAAAAGTTTTCTATTTACTCTGCTTCATGAGCCAGGCTTTAACAGTTCTGACTAACATTCATCTGTTTTTAAAGAATTTATTTGCATAAAAAACAGAAATTTAACGGCTTTGTACTTTTATTTGAAATGTAACATCTGCGAATTTAGTAATCTGTATATTCGGCACATGGCTAAAATAAAAAAACAATCCGTACCCTACATGGGATGCTGGTTGCTTGGTGGATATTAAGAATTAAAGTTAGTCTGCTAATGTAGTCCAGACCTAAGAAAGAGTTGATAAGCTGCAACTGCCTCACTTTTTTATTTTCAAGTTGTGTGCAAAGGTATTTTTAGTGTAAGTGTGGAGGAAACTGAGCAAAATGTGTTTATCAGACATGCAGGACTCTATGATCAAATCAGTTCAAAGCAGAGGTATGATTGTGTTAAGGTGCTGGGTTTGTGTATGTTTGTGTAGGTGTTTGCCTCCTCTAAGGGGTATACAAGGAATGCAAACATGCCTGAGTGCAGTCCTCCAAGGATCCAGCAGCACGTAACTCGATGTGGATGACGCTATGCGTAGGTCGAACACTGACTGGTCGAAAAGAGAAAGGGAAAAGGAGCAACAGCAGAGTTCAACACAAGCAGCAGAAGCACGAAAAGATACCGATCATCAAGATTAGCCCGCAGACCGCTTGTGTCACTGCCCCCTGGTGACATTAAACTGCTACAACACGTAGGCGACGGTCTAAGAAGCTGATCAAAGGCTGTGTGTTGGACCTCCGTACAACCAGGTTTCACCTATTAATCAGGTGGAGCATTTAGTGAAGAAGTGAAAATGATACAAAAAAGGAGAGAAAAACTGGTAAATATGCTATACTGAAAATCATGAATAAAGTGATATTACAAAGTTGAAATTGGGTTTTACAATTATAAGAACAGAAGAAAGGCAAAACTCAATCATACTAAAATGTGACTGGCATACTCCTGAAAACAAATTGAGGGAAATGCTACACTCCAGAGCCAGGCAATATGCACATGAGTGAATAGGTGTCTGGATCGCCATCAGCTTCAGGAAAACCTGCTCCCAGTTGGCCCATTCCTCTGCTAGCTACTGCCTTTGACTCCTGTGACTTGGGAAATTAAACAGTTCTGCATATTTATGTGTGTGTGGTTGTGTGCTTGCTTACACGTACAGGACACTAAATTGTACGCAGCTGTTTGTGATGTGTGTGTACAGTGTGTTTTTAAAAAATTCTGCACAGCAAAGCCTGATGTGTTTCCTTCCCGTCTGAGGCACTAAAAGGAAAAGCTGACAGCTCAAAGGGAATACCACAGCCAGGGCATATGATGAGCCTTTATCCTCTCTACTTACAGGAAAATTACTAACAAAAGCAAAAAATCTCTGTGTCTCCTTACCAAGCTGTGAGGTCCAAGAATATCCTGAGTGGAGAGACAGGTATGGAGGTGCTCCAGTTTCATGCCTGTATAGAGCAGGAGGTGAGCTGCACACAGCCAAGGTGATCCCTGCCAGCCATTTTGCCCTGCATTTAGTATTCATTTTCCAGGCGATCAAACCCGCTGCCAGGAGGTGGAGTGTGTGTATGCGCTAACGTGCCCACACAAATCGAGAGTGTGTGAAAGTGCGCATGCATTAACAAACACATGGATGTGGGTGTGTGCAGATGTAGGCTTAACACCCTCAAAAACTCATCCATCACCAAAGTGTCCGTGCTTACGTGTAAGAATGTGTGCACGTTAATGAATCTGCAAACACGTGTGCCTCACGCAGCGGGGCTGATTAGGGACACAGCGATAGAGCCAGAACAGGCCAGGGGCCAGCAGACCCGGCTCTCTGTGCACAGCCGGCGGAGTAAACCTGGATGCCACTGCTTCCTGCTGGGAAAGGATAAGAGAGAAAAGGGGGAACACAGGAAGCAATGAAAAGGGAAAGAACAAAGGAAGCAGTAAAGAGGGGTGAAGCGGGGAGAAGGTGGATGAGCGGAAGAAGCTGGTTTGGGGAGAAAAGACAAACCAGAGCAGTAACAGGATGAGTCGGAGAGAGGAGGAGGGGGAAAGGAGTGATAAGAGGGAGAAGAAAGAGAAAGGGGGACGAAGAGGGGTGTGTTCTGGCGGTGGAAAATAAGACGGAGAGGAAAAGAGAAGAAAATGGGATCTGCAATGATAAGGAAGGAACTGAGCAGCAGTGCCCTGGCACAATGCGGTGGAGGCAGGCAAGATGGCTGCAGGGGACAGAGCACCCGGCCAAATATGGTCATCAGGACCCTGCTCTGTCCTACTTTCTCTAATGGGCTAAACCAGTGCCTGGATGATGCAGGAAGAACCATATATGGTCAGTGTACAGCGGCATTGGCTCCCGTCTCTTTGATGTGTTGTGCTGAAATGAGTGATGCGGGACTCGGGCCTAATATACAAACAAGGCCCCGAGCATGCTAACAAAAATGTAACTACACACACTCACAATGTCCCTAATTCCCTCTTTTTTTCAGGGTGAGCTAGTTGACATGCTGACCCCATCTAGAAAAGAGCGATGAGGGATGCTTCTGGGCTGCGTGAGGGTGACTGAACAGGTTGTGATCACATTGTACCTGTCCATCTGTGTTTGTGTATGAATGCGTCCCCTTCCCCGACCGCATAAGCGTGCCCGTTTGCTTGTACGCATCTGTGTCACCCCCACCCCAGCTCAACCACACAATGTGAACTCTCATCAATCTGTGAAGAATGCCCTCGGGTTTTCATTTCAGACTGTGGTGTAAAAGACCTGAGTTGCGGACCATGAGCACACCATGTGGCCAGGTCAACAACCTTCAGCTGGAACATCTGTACACATGGCCGGCAATCAAGAGTGTACAAATACAGATTGACCAGGGGCAAAGCTGCTAGTGGCCCTCCTTCTGTTGTTGTGTCCTTTCTAGCTCCTATCCAGCTGTAGACGTGAAGGCAGTTAAAAGCAGCACCATATCTATGTTGTAAACACTGTTTTCGCTTTTGGATTATTCCAACATGTAATTGGGTTCTTTTGTCCATGCTGGGTTTTTTTCTTGGCAATGTTGCCCCTCACAGAATGAGGGGAAAAACTGACAAGCACTGATCACAAAGGCGCTGCTATGGCCAGGATACAGCATGCCAACAGTAAAGCACTGCTACTGATTCATCTCATCTATTTCAGTTGCCCTACGCAGGTCTTGTTGCTATGTGAGTTGCTATGATTGACCAGCAGGTCTCACAACCGTACGCACAGCAAATTCCATTCCTGCCTCAATTAGGCTATTATACGAGGAGCAGCGTCTAAAAGAAAAAGTCAGTGCTCTCTTTCAGTATCAGAAGAAAAAAAAAAAATCACATTCTTGTACTTCTGGAAACAATCTTAACTCCTACACTGTACTGTAAAGCTTTTTATGTGGCAGTGCATGCCTTCAAGACGGGGGCTGCAAGGTGAGATGGCTATAAATGTGACAAAGCTTTACACAGCTTCATACATGGACACATAATGGGAGGTGTCACTCTCGCTATCACTGATGCGAGTAAGTCTTAAATGATCCTATCACAGGAGCCTGCAGGCTTAAATAACAACAGCTGACAGACTATAGGCACAGGGGAAGCCAGGGAGGCAGCATATGGATGGACTGAATCGGGACTTCAGAGGACCGAACATACATTGCATGTGGAAACTGACACGTACGCCCACAGTGTCTGCAAACGTACAGTAAACACTGGCTCACCAAATAGATGTTGAATACAGTACGTTTGTGACTGCCTACACACAAATGTGCCCATTATCATCAAACTAAAGATGCAGCAACAGAACATTTTCAAATCCTTTCCCTCTGCCCAGAAAATATTTTCAACAAGAAAAACAGCTTTGGGAATTGTTTGAATGTCACTTGCATTCTTCTCTATCAGCCCATCGTCTGGTGTGCATTTGAAACAGGGGCTGAGGTCCTGTTCCTGACAGCGCACTCACAGCAAGGACTGTTGGCTTGGCTGTATTGGTTAACAATCAGGCAAAATAGTGCTTAACAACTCCACTGTGGCTGCTAAGCCCAGCGTTAAAGTATAGATAGGAATTGAGGCTGGCTCTCCCAATCAATGAGAGCTGCGGAGTAAAGAAACCCCAGAGAAAACTTATTAAAGTATAAACAGGAAGCCAACATTTCTCCCAAGGTACTCTGACTTCCTCCCACAGTCTAAAGACACGCATGTTCGGTTATTCTGTGATTTTAAACTGGCCATGTGCGTTGATGTGAGAGGGTGTGGTTGTCCGTTTCTCTGCGTTAACCCTCTGACAGCCTGTCCAGAGTTTACCCCGCCTCTCGCTCCATATCTGCCGGGATAGGCGGTGTATCCGGGTAATTGTTTAAGAATTAAAAAAACATGAAGCCAAATAAAAATCACGACAGGTCAGGAGAAAACAAGAAAACAATGCAGAAACAAGAAAAACTGTCCATATTAATCAAGGCTCGAGACTGCTATGAAATAAGATGTGTCAACAGCAACTAAATGTTTTCATCGGTCGGACAGGCTCGCTTATTAAACAGAATATTAAACAGGTCGACCTAAATGTATGGACAGCTATGTTTTCTCACAGATTGTCTGCTCTGCAAGTTGGTGTGGTTGAGTCCTTCATTCCTCTCTGCTCTGCTTCACCAACCTCTGGGCTTTGACTCACAGGTGTTTCTATAGTTTGTGATTGGCCTCTAAGATTGACTCACTTTACTTTGGTTTCCATTTTAGCTTCATACTTCATGTACAAGTGCAGAGCTGCATGCATCAGTGACATTTGTTCATGTCGGTTTAGCTGTACTTTTCTGGCTTTTTCCTTCTGTACATACAGCACAGTCCCAGCACCTTTAACTTGTCATGTGTTGTTCCGATACCATGTTAACAAAGACCGGACGGAGCCATTGTGACATCGGTTTCTCAAGTCACGTTTTGAAGCCTGAAGCATTTTGAAGCGTTTTAGCAGTTGTCATCTTGATGTTTTGAAACTAGACATGTTTTTGTTCTTCATTGTTTCTTTACTACGCTCCTTTTTGCCGTCTTTTCTTTTTAAATTTATGGGCCTGGTTCTGACACATGCCAGAGGTCTCTGGCATGTGTCCTATTAAAAGGGGTTTCTTCGTCCCTACCATCACCAAGTGTTTGTACTGTGTGATTGCTGGGGTTCTCTCTCTAATATTTAAGCGTGTTTACAATATGGAGTGGGTTTAGACGACTGATTGAATTGACCAAGAAACCAAGAGCAGTGCATGCCCACATGCTAGTGACTTGTCAATCACAAGGTCGGCATTACCTAAAGTATATCCTGGTTTAGTATTTATCTTATTTTACAAGGAAACAAAGTTTACTAAATGAACATGTGGTAAAACTGAGACCATAAACTAATCAGGGAAGTGTCTACTGAGGTCGTAGATCAAGGAGAAGTCTTGTTTGGTCTGGTTTTTGCTAATGATGACAAAAGCACTTCATCACTGGCTTCAGTTTTCACACATGGGGGCTACATCCATTTATATATATATAGAGTCTATAGTCTGAGGGGTGTGAAATCAGTTCTAAGCAGGGTCATAAGGTTGTTTCATTTGTAAGCGATATGACAACAACCCCCAAGTAAATATGAACACACTGTTGACAAGTAATAAACCAACGACTAGTGCCTGCTGCTAGCTTTGCACCCATTGTCCATGCACATTCGCAGCTCTTTTGTACTATCCTCCTGTGGTAGAGAAGCCGGAGTGGGCAGCTTATTAGAGAGTGTTTTCCCTTTATCATTTGTTATCGTCAAACAGAGATCAGCTCCGAGAGATCACAGTGTTACCACAGCATCCTCTTCATGACAACACAACGTGGAATAACAATGCAGTGCCAGAAAGCAGGGTGAAAATTTCTGGGTGCAGATAAAGGAACATTTTTTTTAGGTGCTCTAGCACAACCCAAATAAAATTTTAGTCGGCAGCCCTCTTAAGTGGGTGTATGTCACCTTGAGTTGAATTTAAGAGCCATGGTAAAGAGCGTGTCTCAGGATGGATGCAGCTGGACAGAGCGAAAATGGGATGGAAGATGGCCCGCTGTTCCTGTCAGGTGAGCTGACATACACTCACAGTTTTTGACAGTGTTTTGTTATGAGTTTGCATAACATGGACACTCACTAACAGCCAGTGGGAGAAGCGACAGAGCAGGAAGCATGTGTATGCACGTAGGAGCATCCACATGTCCTCTATTTGTCTCTGCTTGCAGAATATGCCTAATAAAGAGAACATTTGATATGCAGTTGCATGCATATTGTATATATGTGTATTTGTGAAGGTGTGTCCATCTTTGTCAGTGTTCCAAATCCAGCCAGCAGTGTGTTGATGGCTGAGCTGCGTGGATGACACCTCCTGTTGACAGTGGGCTTGGAGCGAGGATGCTAGTCATAACATAACAGCAGGAAGGTGGGAGGACATCACCTCCAAGCACACACACACACACATACACAGTAACAAACTATGACACAGTGTTAAAGTCATATCAAGGTCCTTATTTAGATTGGCTATCATCTCTGACCTCTCTCTCCATCCTCATTAGTTGAACTAGACAGCCTCTGCAGGCCTGAAGCTGCCACGGGCCCACACACAAGATGTCACATTGCTTCATCAGTGGTACAGTAACTAATGCACACAGCCTGCAGGTTCCATCATGCTCATGGACGTCTTGTTGCGCCATAATTGACTGTTTCATTGGCATTCATCTAGTTCTTTTGACGACCCTTTTGCTAATCTGGAACTAGCTGCAAATAACTAATCAACATCTAATCGCTGAGAATCAGTTTATCAGCACTTGCTGATGAGCTGGATTGTGTGGGAAGTCTTGGGTTGGGTTTCAAACAGATAACAGCGAGAGGAGCACAACACCAGGACTGACTTCTGTTGTCACTGGAGGAAAAGATAGAGGTGCAGTGTGACTGGAGAGGACGGCATCGCATTATGAAGTCTGGCACTACTCCAGCGCTGACACGAGAGGCAGAACTGGGTTCAAATCAGGCCCAGTGTCATATTTTTCCCTCTTCACATTCTAGCTTTAATGTAATACTACCCTCTCCTAAAAAATAAAATAAAATGCCAAAGAGAAGTCTAACACCCACTCTTTTTAAATGTCAGCGTGTCAAGATGTCAAGTGCCCCTCAAGTACGACCTTCAAAATCAAAAAGAAGGTTGAAACGAGCATTATCTGCGGACGTCACGCGCCCTTATCTCGGGACCCAATCCGAGCCTTTAATTATTAATGCTAGCACAGATGACAGAAGAAAAAAAAAAGGCAAATTTCAGAAACTTCTAACTTGGCTGGTCTTCATCTGGAGGGCAAAACCTTTCATTAGCTTTTTCTTTCTTTGAGTCTTTGTTCCTAATTCCTTTTCTTTTTTCTGTTTTTCTTCTTCTCCACCCCCTTTTCTTGCATGTTTCAAGTAAATTCGGTTCAGTTCAAAGGGTCTATACTAGCGTGACCGTCCCTGTGGCGCAGTGCCAGCTCACTGCGAGGGAACGGTATGATGGAACATCAGCAAACCACAGGAATCTCAGCACTGCTACATAAACACGCTCATCAGGTGTAGAGCAAAGAGAGAAATCGGATGTGCATGTCATGTTTATGTGTGCATTCTGAGGTTTATGCATTCAATCCTTTATCATATGTCATAATCCAAGCTAGCATATATTTAGCAGATGCAATAATTAGGCGTGCACAAAAGGGTAAATGAGAGAACACTCTCACCCACGCACGTCTAGCTCGCTTTGACTGACAGATGCATTGTGTGCTCCATACATTAGTCATGTCTGCAAGGACGACACATTCACTGCAAGCCAAGCAGCTACTGCTAAAGCAAGAGAAAAAAGGTATTGATTGGCTGAACGCATTAATTCACTGTAGAAAACTAGGGGGATTAGCATCTTAAACATCATAAAAAGGTGTAAGATGGCAGTTTAAACCCTGTAGTCGGATTAATGCTGCCTGTCTGACACCAAAGGCAAAAATCACACATTTGAATAGTTTAGTAGCTTGAGAGTCCTGCTGTAATATTTCATCAATTTAATAATTTGTAAGCACAATTAATGCGTAATTATACTTACAAATTTAAGTGACCAAACTTGGGAAGAGGCGGCTCCTAAATAGAAGATAAAGGTGTGCTGAGTCTGGCATCAGCATGCGCGGTGGTGGCACGGGTGTGAACACAGCCAAGATGCACTGTGATCCAATTACTAATCACATCTGAAGGTGGTCTGGGGTGCCTACTCAACTGATGTGGATCCAGGTGGTGAAAAACAATAGCGCATTTGGTGTTCAGCACCTGGTCAGCTACCTGCAGCTATTACTCTTTTTTTTTTTTTTTTTTAAAAAGCCTGCTGGCTTCTTGTAAAGCCCGAGTCTAATTCTCCAAAGATTTCCCAGAGTTAATGTGTGAAAACAGCTAAATTTAGAGGTGTCCACTTATAATCAGATCACACAAGAAGCATGTTAATAAGAGCCACGAGAGGTCCTGATGATTGGGTTTTAGCTTCAGTAAATAAGTACAACTTCCCAGTGACATTTTCATTCATCCATCTTTCTGAATAAGTGAACCACGGTCTTTGTGTTTTCGGTGCATACGCTCAGATAAATGAGAATCTGTTACAGCGCTATTAGGATTTGAACTTTTCATGATAAAGTCTTATGATTTACTTGACACAAACAGAAAGCCACACAATACTTTTTCTGCTTTATAAATCCATCATCCTAGCATGTTCCTTCATCACATTTCCATATCTTCATCTTTGCCTCTTTTTATGCCTTCTGGATCATCTACGATGCCATTGTTACAATCGTGCATTGACAAGCCCATTAGCACACCGCTCAACCAGCCGCAATCTGTCAAGCTGCTAACCTTTAAAGGAACAGTGTGATGTTTGGCTCTGTACCCACATTATGTTGCCCAGGAACCAGTATGCAGCGGCCATTTCTGCACTGGCCTCACAGTGAGTTGCAGCTTGATGTAAGGCCGTTTGATCTCGACATGTATTTTGATTCTTTCTTTTTCTTTTTTCTTTTTTTTGCTTTCTACTGTGACTCTATGTTGGAAAGTATGGCATCTTTTGTGAAGCTTCAGTATGTAATGAGCACATACCATCCTCATAATGACCTAATGAGCACAGCCAAGGGTGAGTGCAACAACACACTCTCTCACGTACACACACTGCTGTCAAACAAGCCATGAAACACGTGTGCACACAGACACCCAGGTGGTCCCATAACCTCGATGTGTCTCAAGCCAACTTACCTATTAGAAAACCAATCATGTTGTGCACCTGGGCCTCTCACTGATAAAAAAAAATTGGAGTAATGCTGAAAATCTGACTTGTTTTCCTACAATATGCTTATTTCATGTCCTACTGGTGTTCCATATCGCGCAGAAGGATCATGAATGCAGCTGAGAAATTGCACTGCATTTGGCTGATTGTTTAAATATTGGAATAAATGGTTTGTGTCATGCAGGTGCAATTTTGTCTGTTTGTGTGCGTCTGTGTGTGTGAGGAGAGAATAAGACCTAACAGGGAAATGGGGAATGCACCGTTTATATGCTTACAGAGTATAAATACTGATTCAGGATGACTTTAAAGTCATAACCGATAACAGAAGAAAAGGGAAGGTCAAAGTGGTCAAAGTGGTCTCTGTTAATACATTTTTATAGCAAAAGAGAGGCGAGGTGAAGTGTCGGTATATGACTGATTTAAACTTATATTATGAGAAATAAAGGGGTCAATGCAATAATATATGGGGTAATACAGTCTAACATAACAGTGCTACACCAGCTGCAGACAAACAAACACACACTTTGTTTAAAGAACATTATTTTAAGGGGCTACGGCTCTGTCTCAGGACCTCCCTCCCCTTCTGTGCGCAAACACACTGACAACAACTACAAAAAACACTTACTAAGACCTCAGTCACACAGGCCTAGAGACAGATCATTTTGTCATAGTAGGCCTTTAGTTTGCACAGAAGATGTTGTCTGCAAATACTTCTTGCCGAGTGGCAAACCTAAAAAACTACAGCTTGTTGGCCTTGAAAGGAAACGTTGTGCTTTATCTGCAACCAATTCGATTCAAAAAGTTCAGTTCTTACTTTCTAAGTGAAAGGTCTTCTTTTTTCTGGTTTACATCACATTTTCTACAGTGCCAGTACTGCTCAGCAAGCAGCTGGCAAGAGGTTGCAGATAAGTTGGTGTCTTCCATGGAAACTAAATAGCAACTATGGCAACCTGTGAGTGACAAAAGCAAACACAGGGAGGTTTTTAGAGTAACAATGTATAGCTATTTATGACAAATATCACCTAGAGACTGACAGCAACCTGACAGCCTGTTGCCAACTGGTCAGGGAATATTTTCCCTAGCAACAGGTGGTTGCCGACTGGTCTCGAGGCCTGTGTGACTGGGTCCACATGCAGACAAAGCATGAAAAAGTAGGAGTCTGACTGAAAGGAGGTTGCAAGGCAGCTTACAAAGGCAGCAGCATGGTTCTTATTTGCAGACTCACAGACAAGTGTCAGCTGAGTCATATATAGTTGATAACAGTAGTTGAGGCTTAGGCAGATAAGTTAGCTATGCAGAGATGTGCAAATTTGATGTGTCGCAATAATCATCTATCCAGTAATTTTCCAAGCTGCTTATCTAAAAAGGGTCAAGGAGGGACTGAAGCCCATCCTCACTGGGCCAGAAGGAAATCAGACAGGTTCCTGGTCCATCAGACAGAGCGAGACAGACAACCATCCACACCTACAGTCAATAAACCTCACATCTGTGTCACTGTGACACACACAAGCAGGAAGAACATGCGAACTCACCACAGAAAGTCAACCAGCCAGTCAGTGGCTTTAAACCACCGGGCTTATACTAAACACCCCAACCCCAAAGAGGAAGCCACTGAACAGAAAATAATTTGTATAAAAATCTAACACCTCTTTCAGAGCATTATAATTCCGCATTAAATAACGAAAACAAACTTTTATATTAGAAATTCTAATAAGCATTCAAATGTGGGCAGAATAAAAACTGCAGTGATTTGTTTCAATTTGGAAATTCAGTGAATGAGTGCGACAGGGGTACACTTTGTACTTCAGCAGAAATCGTTCTGAAAATGCAGCGTTAGAAAAAAAAAGAAAGCTGTTACAGTAGCATTAGCACGTCACTCAAGTGAGCCAGTCACACAATGCATGAGTTCAAGCAAATTACATGGCAGCTCCACACATACAAACGTATTCTCATTAAAATAGTTTGTGCAGCTGAAATATAAAAAAATCTATTTGTACCGATATATGATATGATGCAATATGTGAGCAACTCCGCCTTTTCTTTGTGAACTGCATTGTGGGAATAGTGATTCATCAAGAGCACAAGTACCAAGTGTAAAGTCTGCATTTGGATTATTTTGAGTATTCTTCATTCTCCAAGTCTTTGAAACGATGTGTTATATGGAAATTCGACACAGCTTTATGCACATAAATCCCTCTTAAAGTCCGTCAGCATCCAAATACGTGACATGTAATTAATATTTCCCATGTCCTCGGTGACACCGTGATAGCTGACTGCAGCCCTGTAATTATCCCAGGCTGTAAATATTGTACAGTTTCATATTGAGCCACAAATCACAGTGAGTTAACGCATCCGCTACTAAATACTGCTGATAGGCGCTGACACACTGACGCCTCCGTCTGCAGCCAGGCCCCTTTCCTCACCTTTCACCTGTCTCTCAACATGCCATCATCACCCCACCCACACACATAAAGCGCCACAAACCACCTAATGCCCCATCCACCATAATCACTTTCACACCAAACAGCTACAGAGAGAGAGGGAGACAGTGGAAGAGTGATTAGCTTGACATCGCAAAAAAAGAAATAAATAAATCAGAGCGTGATGGAAGAGGGGGCGGGAGAGCGTAAGAGAAAAATGAAGAACAGGTAAGAGGCAGGGAATGAGAACAAAGCTAATAAGATGGTGAGATACAGACAGTCGCAAAACAGAAGCATAGCAATGAGAGAGAAAAAAGAGATGGGCAGTCTGTGCTAAAATAGAGATGGGACGCAGAGACGCGGCGGAGGCAGACAATGGAAATCAACAGTGCTTCAATTTTATTTAAAAGAGAGGGGCGCACGACGGAGAGGCATTCCTTCACGGCCACAGAGAAACGAGCGATAGATAGCACATGCCTAGAGGTTATCACTATATTTATACTCTTCTATGCCATTATTTATTTATTTCTCCCCCCTGCTCCCTTGCTCCCTTTGACAGGCCTGATTTTTAATAACACGCAGATCTTTGTTCTTCGTGATTAAGAGATGGAGATTGGGATGATAGTGCCGCAGGGGCCACTGAGGCCCACACAAATCCACCCTCCAATTCTTCCCTTAAAAAACCTCCTTGTCCTCTTCCTCATCCTTCCCGCTGCCCTGCGTATCTTCATCCGAGCATCAGCTATCCCCTCAGCCTTGCGTACTCCTCATCCTTCTGCCTCCCCCTTACGCCGTAGCTCCCCCTCTTCTTCTCATCAACCACACTGCTTATTCATTCTGTGGGAATAAATCATGACCCGAAGCTCACTGTGGAGTATAAGTGCTGGGAAATACTGCTGAAATCAATGTCACGATTCCAGTAAGAATATTTCCTAGATATTGATGAAGGTTACGATACAAGTTGTGATTTTATTTGTTGTAGTGAATAATAAAATCCTCTGCACACAAGCAAAACTCAGGGAGAGGTGGAAGGTTGGGTTATATTTAGTATTTCTTTAAGTTAGAGCCTCATTCACGGATAAAAGGCGTTTACTGACCACAACAAGGGACAAATCAATACTTAGTCCAGTTAGTAAGACGAGCCTATTTCTTTATTCTAGCCTAATCGCTGTTTGGAAACAGAAACAAAAGAAACACATGCTTGGTTTTATCATGTACTGTTTAAATCTCCACTTTAACAAGAAAACAGACTTTGAGGATGAAGACTAACCCGTGAGTTTGGCAAGCATAATGCTATCTTGGGTATTATGGTTGGCTGAGGTTGCTGGAGTGCACACTTTCCAAAATCAAATTTTAAAAAAAAAAGAAAAAAGACAAAGAAAAGCAGGACCGCACTCCTGCTAATGTTACTTTAAACCTCAATAGTAAAACCGCATAGTAGAGAATTGTGGCGCTCTACACAATAGATGTAATGTAACACAGTCCTTGGCCTTGGAAATAATACTGTTTTAGCATCAGTGCTGTGGAAAGGTAGTCCACTGTGCAAAACAACCCTGTTTTCAGTGAGTGTGCAATGCTTGTGCTCGACTGACATACTTTGCAAAGACACATAAGGCACCAGATCATTGCTCAGGAGAAGATGTCACTTTTGTCAAGAAAGAAGAAGAAAAATGTGGATAAATGATTTAGGAATGAAAGTCTTCCTTTTCCCCACACATTATCTTCCTCCTCCCTCTGCTCTACTCCTCTAACTCATCTTGCTGGTAACAACCCAATCCTCCAGCCTCTCTGGCATATTAACATGACAGCCGTCAGCACCTCTGTGCAGCATGGCCTTTGCACTGTGAGTCTGTAAGGATGAGTAGACGGGTGTGTATCTGTCAAGATGTGTCACGGCATGTGTGGTTCAGTCAAGTGTGCGGAAGATGCGAGTGCAAGCATACAGTATATGCATCAATACTTTTCATATTCGCTTGTGTGCGAGGCGTTTTTTCTCTGTGCCGATTATTAATTTGTTCTTCACTGAACTTTTTTTTTTTTTACTTGCATACGTTCAGATTTCAGTGACAGCTCGGGATATTTTTAAGATTAAAATCTTAAGCAATCTTAAACACCATGCGATGTTCAGTCTCATAGATACAGCTAAAAATAAACTCCTGTAATAAGTACATTTCTCTGTTTTTGGATGGGAGCAGTCAAAAATAATTGGAACATCATTTCTGACAGTTTACAACTTCATGTTTAAATTTAATATTTCACAAAAATCAAAATCCAGCTCCTTCACTTGCTTCAGTGCTGTTCACACGGGGCTAGTATTACCTAAGCAGCTGAGGTAATTTCTAACAGCACAGATCATCTTTGAGTTTAATCCCATGTAAATCTGAGTGTCCATTATTTGTAAAGTAGGAATTAGCCTTTAATACTTCTCAATACCTCAAACCTCTCTTTAATTTTAATCTTATGCAAATCAGCCTCTTAGTGATTTAGCCTGTTGTTTTCTTGTTGTTTTTTTCTCCACTCCTTTCTTCTGCCCCACTCCTGCTCAGGAAATATAAAGACTATATTTGCAATTACAAATGAAACTTTGGACAGCAGCGGCTCATGTTGCTACACAGCATGGAGACCCATTTACACAAAGAGCTAGATCAAATGCGTCAAAGGATAATGAGGTACATGCTTTAAGGAACAGTTTGCTGTCTTTCAACAGGCTCAGCAGTTTTTATGTGACAGTCTATTAACAGTAGGTGGAAAAAGGCCCAGAACTAGTGATTACACACTTTCTAATCTATTTTTATCATCATATCTGAGGATAATGTCAGTAAACACAGACTATGTTTATCCCTGCAAATGTGGTTCCCTGGTGCAGTCCTGTGCAGATACAATTTTAGACATGGACATTTTAAAACACGCATTTGACGGCCACTTTATTATGTACACGTGTTCAACTGCTAATTACTGCACAAATCTCTGACCAAGCAATCACATGGCAGTAACTCAGTGTATTTAGGCATTTAGACAATATGAGCTGCCGAATGAGGAAGAAAGGTGATTTAAGAGACTGAATGTGGCATTTTTGTGTTGTTGACGCCAGATGGGCTGGTCTACTGGTGTTTTTCCCCACACATCCATCTATAAGGTTTACAGAGAATAAAGAGAAAACTACACCAGGTTCCACTCCAAATAGGAAATTGAAGCTACAACTCACCAAAACTGGACAACAGAATATTGGGAAAAAAGTCTGGTTTGATGAGCCTCAGTGTCTGCTGTAACATTCAGATGGTAGGGTCAGAATTTGGAGTAAACAACGCATGGAAAGCATGGATTCATCCTGCCTTGTATCAACAGTTCAGTCTGCTGCTGCTGCTGCTGGTGGTGTTATGGTGTGGAGGATATTTCTTTTGTACATTTTGGGGCCAAATGAGCATCGTCTAAAAGCTTCACCCTACCAGAGTACTGTTATTGACCATGTCCATCTCTTTATGACCACAATGTACCCATCTTCTGATTCATAGTACTCAAATAGCTTCCACAGTCACCTTATCTCAGTCGAATAGAGCACCTTTGGGATGTGTTGGGATTGGGAGATGTGCGTCATGGGTGTGCATCCATCAAATGTGCAGCAGCTGCATGATGAAGGCAAAAGGTGGTTCAACCCAGTACTATCAACATGTACCCAATAAAGTGGCCAGTCAGTGGATCTGTATGCTAGACACCATCATCAAAAAGCAGGGAAAAAATTGATTTCATCCTCATGTAAGTTCTGATGCTGCACATTTTATTTTACTGATTGTATTTCTTATTTACTGAGACCTTCATTAACGGTCTCAGCCGTGCACTCTGACAAGCACCGCCACAGTAACCAAAACCAGACAGGCCTTCGTCTGATGCTGGCTTTTATGGGCGCAATAAAACCTGAACAATGCAGCACTGCCTGCAGTTAGCCGCTATAACTAAATGTGTCTCTGCATGGATGTGCCCATTTTCTGTCAACTAGGATACAGTTTGTCTGTCTGCGATACCTACATCTGTGCATCACGGCACATTTAATGCACTGCTCCACTCACTGGTTGTGAATGTGTTTTTACCATCATGCACCCTACTTCTGTCTATCTTTGTTTCTTTTTTGGGGCATTTTGTACTGTGTCACTGTGACGTGTTTTTCTCTTTGCTCCCTAAGCCTGTAATTCGTGTGTGGCCATACACACACACAAAGGATTGAGGATGTGCTGACACAAGGATATTCTTTCTTCTGCATGAGCCTTCTCCTCTAAGCTTCGGGTCAGGACAGAGAACACGCGATGCACGCACCAATAGCAACTTGAAGAATAGATCTCAATACGTGTAATCGATAAATATGCACACATATGCGGTAACACGTGCCGTTTCTGTTTGTCATTACACCTCAGTTTCTCTGGAAGCACCCACCCCCCACCCTCAGTGCTTGGTAATAACCGACTTTCCCTCCCTGGTTGCCTCCTGGAACAAAGGTGAAGGGCACAGAAAACAGCAGACGAGGGAGGGAAAGAGGCTCTAATGGTGATGTTTTTCAATTGGCTTGATTTATGGCTGGCTGTTACCATTTATTTATTTATTTATTGCCATTTACTCCAACAGGCTGAAGGAACCAGACTGGACAGTCGAAGCTGGAGGAGGGAGGACGGCTGCAGCGAGTAAAAGGTGAACACCAGACCCATGAGAAACGCACAGCAGGAAGGCAGAAGGATGTAACCAGGCTCTCAGGATGAAGACAAGGGGGGCAGAGAAAGACAGGAGCGAATGAAGGAATACAAGAGTGAGTGGGAGAAAGATAAAGAGAGAGCAGAGGGGGCTTAATGAATGTAAAGGCTATAACAATGAGGTGAGGTAAATTGTCCATTAACTCAAGAGTTTCTCATGCGTGTGTGTTGCTTCACCATAACATTCCAATTTAGCAGGTTACACTCCGATGCTTCCTGGCCAGAGACATGCAAAGTGTCTTTAGGATACCAAGTTAGCCTGAAGAGAGACAGAGGAGAGTGATTGAGGAAGACAGATAAGGGGCAAAGGAGAGTAGTAACAAAAAAGAGAAAGGGGGGAGAGTAAAAACAGAAGGAGCAACATGGTGGAAATGTAGTGGTGAAGGAGAGATAAAGGAGTCGGAGGGGGGGGCAGGAAAGCGAGAGAGGAAATACTGAAAGCTGAGGAGGAGAGCAATGGGGGAGAGGCTAGATAATTCAGCTGGAGAGGAGGAAATTCACAGGGGGAGGGAGATAGCATCAGTTCTTCAGATACAGAGGGAGATAGCCACTACAGAGGGACAGGATCGAGATTTCAATACACACCCGAAAGGAACACAGAGCGCCGCATTATCACACAGCAAGAAACACAATTATTACCTTCGACAGCCCCTGAGAGAGTAGAACAAAAAAACAAAGAGTGAGCCGGGGCAGCTGTAATGCTTTATAAATGACACAACAATTTGGCGGCAGAAGGCTGAACTGGATGGGAGGTTAATTCGTTTTAATTGGTCTGTGCAATCACAGGATGCAGTGAGGAAGATAATGACGGGAAAGGACAAAAATGACTTCTTCCACTCGTGTCACCTAACTGGCTAAATCGAGTCTGTCACATCAATGTCACTGAAGTGATTCCACAATGGATATCAAATGTCAGATATGAATTAATTTTTAATGACTTGAACGAGCGCCCAAGCAATAGACGAAGCGCCTCGTCCAACGGAATATTTTCACACCACAACATCTGACGCTTGCGATAGCAGGCATCTCAAAAGTATTTTCATACTATAAACCAAACGTGAAGGGACACCTGTCATTAGCAGTTACAGTGAGTTCATTTGGGGTCTAACTAGCTCACAGAGTTGTGCCAGGAACAGCCATATGCCTTAGTATATAGCACCTCAGCCTTGGAATAAGGCTCCCCGGTCATTAGCTGCAGAGGCTCGAGCAGTTCTGACAGACGCCAAATCAGGAAATGATCACAGTTCAAATGTCATTCATCGGTTTAGGCCTGAATGCCAATGGATCTGTGTTTCTGTATTGTTTATATGCGCATGCAGGCTTGGTGTAAATCTTTATGTGTGTTAGGATGTTGCCAGTTTGTGTAAAGGAAGACAGACAAACACACGCTGCATAAAACGGATTAGCTCACTATTATGGAGGAGCTGTCAGATGCTTATAAGACCAAAACACATTTCCCCTCCCGTCTCCCTTTAACCAATGTTGCTTAATCTCCACCCCGATCCGCCTCAGAAAGACTTAAGGGCTGTTACTGATTCCTCTAATGCTTTCAGATGAACTCTATGCTTTGACATGTATTCAGCAGGCTAGAAGAAGAAGAAAAAAAAGCAGCTTAAAGAGCACAGCCTGAAACAGTGATGGAAAAGGCAGTGCATTTCACCCTCAGTGATATGGGGGAGGGCCGGTTATGCACAGGGTTATTCATAACCAGCAGCCTGCCATACTGCAGGCTATCAAACTCTGGTGAGTGTATTAGCAGTTCACCAGCCAGGGTTTCTAATCACACCACCGCTGCACTGAGCTGCACGGGCTTATAAGGTGCTGGTTCATATTTTCAGCCTTGGGGAAGCACTGGGTTAATATTCCAAGTGCCTATAGATGAGTAATGATTTGGAATGGAAGTGCTGGGAGAGTTATGTAATTTGCACTAACGTTATCAGGAGTAATAGACATTATCATCAGTTTGTTTCCAGCTACTGAAAAAAGTGAAAGTTATCCCTGCAAAAAGGCGTTACAGCGAAAAAACCTCTCAAAATTATTATAATTTTGTTATAAATGCGCAGGCAAAACAGTATCATCGGGTAGTTGACAATATAATTGGTGGGTAATCTTGAAATCCTGAGCAAAGAACAGATAATACAGTAGATTATCTACATCTTCTTTTTAATTAGTGTCTCCAGTCTTTCTCGTCAGTGCATGCACGGTTAGAAGAACACGAGGGTTAAAGTGATAAATACTACTGCATGAACTTGCGGGGCTTTTCGATGCAGTAAGTGATCATGGCAACAGTTCTTTTTATCAACATGGCCTCTTGCTCTCTAATGAGCTTCACACCTTCAGCCTCGCTTTTGCTCGACAGCAAACATCGCTCATGATTATTCATGCTATGCCAATATGGGCCACTTCAAAAGACTGTCCGGTTGGCACTTTCAAAAGAGTTGCTCTCTCCCTCTTCGCTCTCTCTTCCTGACTTACAGTAGCTCTCCGTTGGCCCGGCCCGCCGCACCTGTCTCCGAGCCGTGCGCGCACGCTCACACCGAAAGCGCCCACGCGCGCAAGCACTTGCACCACGAGCATACTCCCAGATTTTGGCTCGCGATCAGAGCAAAACAAAACATGGCTGTTCTCGGCTCGCCTGTTTGTTTGATTCCCGTCTTTCTTTTTGTCGATTGCTCTCGCTCGACACACCTCCCTCCTTTTCCTTCCACTTCATTCTTACTGTAACCGCCTCCCCTGTCCATCCTCAATCTTCTCTCTGGCGTACCCGTGAGAAAGTAGTGGCCTGAGCTGGAGGAGGAGGTCAAAGGAGGCAGAGGAGAGGACAGGCAGAGAGTGAAGAGACCCCCAACCCTCCCACCCACGCCCCGTTTGAACCCCCGTTGTGACGGCTAATCGATGTGTTTGGGTTTCCTCCTTGGCTTTGTCCCAGATGCCTTGAAAGGTGAGCTTCTGCTTTAACTCCATGAGGGCATGGAGAAAACCAGCAGACCTAAGCCTGGCAGATTAGTTAGCCACCAGAGGACTTTACACCTTTTTGCTGAGCTATCGCTTCCTATCTCCTCTCCCCCACAACTCCTTCCCTCCACTCCAACATCCCCTCACTGAATAAGCCTCGGAGCGCATGGTTATACACACACACACTTCTCTATATTAACATATTTTTGAATTTGGGGTTTCCTTTTAGCATAGATTATTGTACACCAGTGTTTTGATATCAAAGCCACTGAGGAAGAGTAAATCAGGTTGCTGTTGTAATGGCGTGGTCCTCCTTTAAAAAAGCCCGTTTCCTCTGTTTTCAAGGCAATGCACTAAGTGAGACGGATACATAGAGGCAGCAAAGATGATGGCCCACAGGTATGCATTTAGATGAATTTTATACACACACACACACACACACACACACACACATACATTACAATCATCCAAATGCTACATTGATCTCTGCAGCAGCATTGCCCGACAGGCCTGATTGCCAAATGAAAACAAAGGCTGCATGTACAGTCCTGACACACACCATCAGTCACACATAGCCTGCAGTCACAACGATTACCTGCTGTATGTAAATCCAATGAGCAATAAGGCAGGTTATCCCCCTTATGAGACACCGCTGTTATTATCGGAGACAGAATATCACTGGCAAGTGCCACTGGCCAACTGCTAGCAAACTGATTACGTCCCATCGAGTCTAGGTGGCAAAATTGGAAAATGGTGATATCAGGAGGTGAGCTTACGCAGTTCTACAGGCAGTACAAATGAAGGATGCGCGTCTTCTCCATATTTTTCAGAGGGCAAAGATCCGACAGTATCAGGATTCCTCAGCAGGCAAACAAAAAATAACTGCATTAGCTACCTAGTACACAGATGTAGCGCTATAAAAAATATACAGTATATACACAAGTTATTTAATTCTGATGGCTGCGACTCTCTGAGCTGGTTTTAAAAGATGTTTCTTCCTGTTAAAGAGTTTTTCCTTCCCACTGTCACCAACTATATAAATAAAACTGAACTGAATTAAATATATAATACTGTATACTACTTGGCTTTGTCAGTTCATATGCACTACTTGATTAAAGTTAATTGATTACAGTGCTTATTAAATGTTTTCATGAATGAGCTGGTTGTTATGGCAGTGTAACAATGTTTTAAACGTTTTATGACTTTAGGCAAGCATGAGTACTGTAACTATAACTTAAACATGCTGCAATTACTGATAATTAAATGACACCATTGATCATTATGTTGGAGCTTTTAAGGGGGGGTGATTAGCCATTTCAGATCAGAAAGACTCATTTAAATTTACCTCGAAGCTCTTCTTCTTTACAGAACATTACTCTGCACATTCCTGCTAACAATGTGAGCATTAACCCACTGTGGCCACGGTGAAATGTGCAAAAACAGGAAAACAGAAATATTTTACAAATCTATCATTGTTGATTAGTCAAATAACAGAATTCATGTTTTTTATGAACCTGATAGTTAATTCACTGTATTAAAATGGCCTCCACAGTCACCAGCTCTCAATCCAGTTGCATAAAGAATTAGGTCCAATTATTAGGATTTAGGCCCACTCGGTACGAGCAAAGTGTACTTAATAAGCAGTGAGTTTTAGAAAGACAGCTCCACATGCAGATTCAGACAATTATCCCGTGACTCTGCTGGTCACTTCAGCCCTAAGGAGCATTTAAGCATCTTTCAGTTCATTGCTTCAGCTTCATCACTTTCGTTTACCATCGCCATTTTCATCAGCATTACTTCCAGACACAGCAGGCAGCTGTTTACAGCACAAACCTGGATGCTACCTGTTCAGCACCAAGAAACTGATGGCACATTGTTAGTGACT